>NC_082660.1:68775411-69078441 GCF_028023285.1 Balaenoptera ricei | reverse complement strand
AATCCAAGAAGAAGATATAATAATTGTAAATATACAGGGATCCAACATAGGGGCACCTCAATACATAAGGCAAATATTAACAGACATAAGAGGAGAAGTCAACAGTAACACAATAACTGTAGGGGACTTTAACACCCCACTTACATCAATGGACAGATCATCCAGACAGAAAATCAATAAACACAGGCCTTAAATAACATATTAGATAGACCAAATGGACTTAATTGATACTTATAGAGCATTCCATCCAAAAGCAACAAAATACACATTCTTTTCAGGTGCACATGGAACATTCTGCAGGATAGATCACATGCTAGGCCACAAAACAATCACTGGTAAACTTAAGAAAATTGAAATCATATCAAGCATCTTTCCAAACACAACATTATGAGACTGCAAATCAACTACAAGAAAAAACTGCAAAAAAACCCAAAACACATGGAGGCTAAACAATATGATATTTAACAACCAATGATCACTTAAGAAATCAAAGAGGAAATCAAAAAATACCAAATGAAAGAAAAAAACATGATGATCCAAAACCTATGGGATGCAGCAAAAGTAGTTCTAAGAGGGAAGTTTATAGCGATACAATCTTACCTCAGGAAACAAGAAAAATATCAAATAAACAACCTAACCTTACACCTAAAGCAATTAGAAAAAGAAGAAGCAAAACTCAAAGTTACTAGAAGGAAAGAAATCATAAAGACCAGAGCAGAAACAAATAGAGACTAAAAAAATAGACAAGATAATGAAACTAAAAGCTGGTTCTTGGAAAAGGTAAACAAAATGGATAAAACTTTAACCAGACTCATCAAGAAAAAAAAGGGAGAGGACCCAAATCAATAAAATTAGAAATGAAAAAGGAGAAGTTACAACCAACGCCACAGAAATACAAAGGATCTTAAGACTACTACAAGCAACTATACACCAATCAAATGGACAACCTAGAAGTAATGGACAAATTCGTAGAAAGGCACAATCTCCCAACACTGAACCAAAAAGAAATAGAAAATATGACCAGAACAATTACAAGTACTGAAATCGAATCTATGATTTTAAAATGCCCAACAAACAAAAGTCCAGGACCAGATGGCTTCATAGTGAATTCTACAAAACATTTAGAGAAGAGTTAACACATATCCTTCTGAAACTATTCCAAAAAACTGCAGAGGAAGGAACACTTCCAAACTCATTCTATAAGGCCACCATCATCCTGATACCAAAACCTGACAAAGGTATCACAATAAAAGAAAATTACAGGCCAATATCACTGATGAACATAGATGCAAAAATACTCAACAAAATACTAGCAAATTGAATCCAACAATATATTAAAAGGTTCATACACCATGATCAAGTGGGATTGTCCCAGGGATGCACATCAATCAGTATGATACACCACATTAACAAATTGAAAAATAAAAACCATGTGATCATCTCAATAGAGATGCTTTCATAAAATTCAACATCCATCTATGATAAAACCTCTCCAGAAAGTGGGCATAGAGGGAACATACCTCAACATAATAAAGGCCATATAGGACAAACCCACTGCTAACATTATACTGAATGGTCAAGAGCTGAAAGCATTCCAAGATCAGGAACAAGACAAGGATTCCCACTCTCACCATTTCTATACAATATAGTTTTGGAAGTCCAAGCCACAGCAATCAGAGAAGAAAAAGAATAAAAGGAAACCAAATTGTAAAGGAAAAAGTAAAATTGTCACTGTTGATAGATGACATGATACTATACATCAGCAGTCCCCAACCTTTTTGGCACCAGGGACCAGTTTCGAGGAAGACAATGTTTCCACGGATGGGGGGTGGGGGATGGTTCAAGAGGTAATGCGAGCAGTGGGGAGCAATGGGGAACAGTAGATGAAGCTTCGCTCGCTCGCCCACTGCTCGCCTCCTGCTGTGTGGCCCCATTCCTAACAGGTTGTGGACAAGTACCGGTCTGTGGCCCGAGGGTTGGGGACCCCTGCTATACATAGAAAATCCTAAAGACACCACCAGAAACTACTAGAGCTCATCAATAAATTTGGTAAAGTTGCAGGACACAAAATTACTACACAGAAATCTGTTGCATTTCTATACACTAACGACGAAATGGGAAATTAAAGAATCAATCACATTTACCATTGCATCAAAAGGAATAAAATGCCTAGGAATAAATTTACTTAAGGAGGCAAAAGACCTGTATTCCTAAAACTATAAGACACTGATGAAAGAAATTAAAGATGATACAAATAGATGGAGAGATATACCATGTTCTTAGATTGGAAGAATAAATATTGTTAAAATGACCATACTACCCAAGGCAACCTACAGATTCAATGTAATCTCTATCAAATTACCAATGGCATTTTTCATGGAACTAGAACAAATCATTTTAAAATTTGTGTGGAAACAAATAAGATCCAGAATAGCAAAAACGATGTCGAGAAAGAAGAACAGAGCTGGTGGAATCACACTCCCTGACTTCAAACTATACTACAAAGCTACAGTTATCGAAACAGTATGTTACTGGTACAAAAAACAGACACATAGATCAATGGAACAGGATAGAAAGCCCAGAAATAAATCTATGCACTTGTGGTCAATTAATCAACAATAAAGGAGGCAAGAATATACAATGGAGAAAAGACAGTCTCTTCAATAAGTGGTACTCGGGAAACTGGACAGCTACATGTAAAAGAATGAAATTAGAACATTCTCTAACACCATATACAAAAATAAAATCAAAATTGATTAAAGATCTAAATGTAAGACCGGATACTATAAAACTAGAGGAAAACATAGGCACAACACTCCTTAACATAAATTGCAACAATATTTTTTGGATCTGTCTCCTAGAGTAATGGAAACAAAAGCGAAAATAAACAAATGGGAACTGATTAAACTTAAAAGCTTTTGCACAGCAAAAGAGACCATAAACAAAATGAAAAGACAACCTACAGAATGGAAGAAAATATTTGCAAACCATGTGACTAACAAAGGATTAATTTCCAAAATATAAAAACAGCTCATACAGCTCACTATTAAAAAAAAAATGAACAAACAACCCAATCCAAAAATGGGCAGAAGACCTAAACAGACATTCCTCCAAAGAAGATACATAGATGACCAAAAGGCACATGAAAAGATGCTCAGCATCACTAATCATTAAAGAAATGCAAGTCAAAACTACAACGAGGTATCACCTCACACCAGTCAGAATGGCCATCATCAAAAAATCTACAAACAATAAATGCTGGAGAGGGCGTGGAGAAAAGGGAACACTCTTGCACTGTTGGTGGGAATGTAAATTGATACAGCCACTATGGAGAACAGTATGGAGGTTCCTTAAAAAACTAGAAATAGAACTACCATACGACTCAGCAATCTCACTACTAGGCATATACCCTGAGAAAACCATAATTCAAAAAGAGTAATGTAGCACAATGTTCATTGCAGCTCTATTTACAATAGCCAGAACATGGAAGCAACCTAAGTGTCCATTGACAGATGAATGGATAAAGAAGATGTGGCACATATATACAATGGAATATTACTCAGCCATAAAAATAAATGAAATTGAGTTATTTGTAGTGAGGTGGATGGACCTAGAGTCTGTCATACAGAGTGAAGTAAGTCAGAAAGAGAAAAACAAATACCGTATGCTATCGTATATATATATGGAATCTAAAAAAAAAATGTTTCTGAAGAACCTAGGGGCAGCACAGGATTAAAGGCACAGACATAGAGAATGGACTTGAGGACATGGGAAGAGGGAAGGTTAAGCTGGGACGAAGGAGAGAGTGGCACTTACATATATACACTACCAAATGTAAAATCGATAGCTAGTGGGAAGCAGCCACATAGCACAGGGAGATCAGCTCGGTGCTTTGTGACCACCTAGAGGGGTGGGATAGGGAGGGTGGGAGGGAGATGCAAGAGGGAGGGGATATGTGGGTATATGTATACATATAGCTGATTCACTGTGTTATACAGCAGAGACTAACACAAGATTGTAAGCAATTATACTCCAATAAAATTGTTAAAAAAAAAAAAAGAGAGACTCACTTCAGAGCTAAAGATACACACAGACTGTGTGTAAGGGGATGGAAAAAGCTATTCTGTGCAAATGGGAATGAAAAGAAAGGTGGGGTAGCAATACTCATGTCAGACAAAGTAGACTTTAAAACAAAGTCTGTAATAGAAGACAAAGAAGGCCACTATATAATGTAAAGGGATCAATTCAAGAAGAGGATACAACATTCATAAATATATGTACACCTAATATAGGAGCTCCTAAATATAAAGCTAAAATATAAATTTTAACAGACATAAAGGGAGAAACTGACAACAATTCAATAATAATAGAGGACGTTAACATCCTATTTACATCAATGGACAGACCATCCAGAAAGAAAATCAGTAAGGAAACAGTGGCCTTAAATGACACAGTAGTCCATTTGGACTTACTAGATATCCACAGGACATTCCATCCAAAAACAGCAGAATACACATTCTTTTCAAGTGCACATGGAATGTTCAGCAGGATAGATCATATGCTAGGCCATAAAACAATTCTCAGCAAATTTAAGAGGACAGAAATTATATCAAGCATCTTTTCCAACTACAGTGGTATGAAACTACAAATCAATTACAGGAGAAAAAGTGGGAAAAACAAACATGTGAAGAGTAAACTACATGCTACTAAAAAAACTATTGGTCTCTGAAGAAATAATGAGAAAATCAGAAAATACCTTGAGGCCAATGGAAATAAAAACACAACCTTCCAAAATCTATGGGATGCAGCAAAGCAGTTCTAAGAGGAAGTTTATAGCAATGCAGTCCTACCTCAATAAATAAGACAAATCTCAAATAAACAACCTAACTTACCATCTAAAGGAATTAGAAAAAGAACAGAGCCCACAGTCAGCAGAAGGAAGGAAATTATAAAGATCAGAGAGGAGATGAATAAAACAGAGACCAAAAAATAGAAAAGATCAATGAAACCAAGAGCCTGTTTTTTTAAAAAGATAAACAAAATTGATAAGCCATTAGCCAGGCTCATTATTTTAAAAAAGAGAGGAACCAAGTATACAATAAAAAAAAAAAATTAAGAGGAGAAAGTACAACCAGTATCACAGAAATACAATCATTTGCAAATACTATAAATAGTTTTATGCCAACAAATTGGACAATCTAAAGAAATGGATAACTACCTAGAAACATACAATCTTCCAAGACTGAGTAAAGAAGAAATGGATAATCTGAACAGATTAATTACTAGTATTGAAAATGAATCAGTAATCAAAAAACTCCCTACAAGCAAAAGTCCAGGACCAGACAGCTTCATGGGAATTCTACCAAATATATAAAGAAGAGTTAATACCTATTCTTCTCAAACTATTCCAGAAATTGAAGAGGAGGGACCACTTCCAAGTTTATTCTACTAGGCTACCATTACTCTGATACCAAAACCAGACAATGACATTACATAAAAAGAAAATTACAGGTCAGTATCCCTGATGAACATAGATGCAAAAATTCTGAACAGCATAGTAGCAAAACAAATTCCACAATATATTAAAAGAATCATACACCATGATCAAGTGGGATTTATTCCAGGGACGCAAGGATGGTGCAATATCCTCAAATCAATCAATGTGATACACCACATTAACAAAATGAAGGATAAAAATCACATAATCATCTAAACAGATGCAGAAAAAGCATTTGACAAAATTCAACATCCATTCATGATAAAAAAACTCTCAACAAAGTTGGTGTAGAGGGAACATATCTCAACATAATAAAGGCCATTTATGACACACCCACAGCTTACATCATACTAAATGGTGAAAAATTGAAAGCCTTTCCTCTAAAATCAGGAACAAGACAAGGACGCGCCCTCTCGCCATTTCTATTTAACATAGTTATGGAAGTCCTAACCACAGTAACAGACAAGCAAAAGAAATAAAATGCATCCAAATTAGAAGGGAAGAAGTAAAACTGTCACTATTTGCAGATGACATGATACTATATATTGAAAACCCTAAAGTCTCCATCAAAAAAAAAAAAGAAAATAGAAAAAGAAATGTTACCAGAAAGGCACCTGAGTTAAACAGGACTCTCTCATTTCTTTACTAAAATTTTAACTTATTTGGAATCCAACTTCAATTTCATGAGTTCAAATTACCTTTGTGCTTGAAAACCTTTTTTCCCTGAGAAAGAAAGGTTTAATTTATGATGACATCTAACATGCTTCAGAATGTTCAAAAAGGATGGATATTTTAGCCATGGACAGACTATATGATGAATGTGTAGATGCAAAGGGCCTAATTGACTGGCAAATAGCTGGTTTACCAAGACAAGCCTCTAGTACTAACTGGATGGGCATTTTTTGGAGAACTGAGAACTAATTTCTACAAGTCTAAAAACCTGCTATTTCTAGTAAGTAATATTTAGGAGTATTCCATACTCAAACACTTTTTTTGAAAGGATATTTAGCTTGATGTCATCACACTGGACTGACACGAGGAATCAGTCTAATGTAGGCTTGATAAGAGCAGAGATGGATATCAAAATGAATATTATGTTTGATCTTATTCAGTTTTACCACTACATAAAAGAAGGATGTTCTACAGTCTGCAGGCAGTTCAGAGAAGTATTATTAGAAAAGAAACAAAGAGTAAAAATACCCTACTGTACTCTGGTGCCAAAAGGAACATTTCATTGTAATTTTTTATTAAATATAGGCAATAGATAATAGCTGTTTAACTTGCTTTATTGTGTTTACATTCTTCTTTTTTAGTCTTACATTTATGTATATTAAAAATATACAATAATATGACCTAAAAAATTTAAACAACCAAAAGTTGAAATAAATTGCTGTGACAGGACAGAAATATGAAAAATATGGTTAAAATTAATTAGTCCTATTAATTACTACTAATTGCCACTGTTAAGTAGTCCTATTGTTTTATTTAAATAGCATGTATGTAACAGAAAAGTAAATACTGCAGAAAAACACAATTTTAAATGAACATCTATTTTCATATTTTTATATTACAGCAATAACACATGTGTACAACTATTTATTACATCTTATGGGTCTTTTCATCTAGTACAGCTGTGTCCCGGGTTGGCTCTCTAAAGGTTGGTCACCCCAACGGTACAGTACCATTTGGGTAGGGGAAAAAGATATAAAGAAGGTAATATTTGCAAATTAAATAGACAAGAAACTGGTAAACAGTGATGCCTTCTGCGAAAGAGAAATGAGTGGCTGGAACAAGCCAGAAAGGCTTTTTCTTAGTTTTTAAATATATTTTAAAATGTTCGTACCCTGCGTATATGCTACCTATTCGAAAATCATTATTAGTCTTACATAGAGGTTCCCCGCACTGAGCTGGGAAAGGCGCTTGCGTAGCGTGGGGATCAGTGTTCCTCCCGGAACCACAGTGTTAAGAACACATGGGTCGTGGGGAGACCTGCTCAGAGTTCAAGATGGCTGTGTGGTGGACAGATTCAGACAAGCCCGATGAGGTAAGACGGTGGCCAAAACTGAAGGGCCCCCCAAGCCCCAGAAATTAGTTTGAATTTGTGTGTGTGTGTGAGGGAAGCCATTAGAGGGTTTTAAGGAAAGGAATGCAAGTATTTGGTTTATGACTAAGAGATCTCTCCGGTTGTGTAAAAATGTGGGGGAGCACAATTTCGGGGTCCTCTTGCTGTAGCCTTGGTAATTAGGGCTGTTAGTTTGGACCATTAGCATGGTAGCACTGGATGGAGATGCGGAGCCACGGACAGAGGTTTTGTGACTTTCGGAGGTCGCCCTGACAGGACTTGGCTGCTAGACTGAAGTGTGGCTTGTACGGGAAAGAGCATAACATGGCTGACGGCTCTTCCCGCCTGGGTGGGTCAGAGTGCATTTCTCAGAAATGGAGGGCGTTGGTGGATGTGGAGGAAGAAGAAAGAGTTCTCTTTGGGACACTTAAAGCCAGAGACAGTTAACTGATGCATGTTTTTTTAAAGACACTCAGGCTGTTCTGTGGAAAGTGGGAAGAAGGCATTTGGGGCTCCAGCGGCGAATCTTGCAGGCGGTCAAAGGCTTTAGCTTTGCATCAGTATGAAATGAGCAATTATGACACGGCTTTGAGTGTGAGGAGAGCTGACCAAATGCCTGCTGGGTGGAGAGCAGACCATAGGGTAGAGTTGCCAGATTTAGCAAATAAAAATAGAGAGCACCCAGTTAAATTTGAATGTCAGATCAACAATAAATCATTTCGTAGTGTAAGTATAGCCCATGTAATATTTGGGATAAACTTATGCTAAAAACGTGATCATTGATCTGACATTCAAATTTAACTGGGCTTTCTGCATTTGACCAGGCAGCACTACTACAAAGGCAGGTGGAGGCAGGGACTCTGCAGACATTCAGGGAGAGGGAAGGGGCCAGGGTGGCTGCAGGGGACGTGAGGAGGGACCCCAGAAAAGACAAGGGTGGCCCTTTTCGTGTACTTTTCCGGGGAACAGCTCTGGGAAGGCGAACTTATCGGTCTTCCAAGCGTTGGCCGAGGGCTCTTCGGGGAAGGCTTCGGCGCCGTGGGCTCCCCGCTAGCCCGGCCTCCCTCTGCCTCCGCGTGGCGGGCGGGCGGGCGGCTGGGAAGCGGCAGCCAGAGGAGCAAAAGGACCGGCGCGGTAACCCCGCCCTCCGCGCCCGCAGGGGTGGAGCCTGAGCGAGGAATCCGCGAGCAGCCCTCTCTCCCCGGATGACGAGCAGTAGGATAACATGGAGTCGGGCAAGATGGCGCCTCCCAAGAACGCTCCGAGAGATGCGTTGGTGAGTGCGAAGGATGCGAGGCGGGGTGCGAGGCTGGGCGCGACCGCAGCCGGGGACCCGAGAGGCGGGCCCGGGGGGAGGACCTGATGATGGGCTCGCGGGTCGACTTTAGCCATGCCAGGGCCGCCAGGAGCTGGAGATTCGAGTGCCCTGGACCCCGGGGCTCTCTCCCGCCACCCCGGCGGCCCAGCCGGAGGGAGGCTGGCGGCCCGCCGGATGCGCAGGCCGGCCGCCCGGCTTTGTCTCCTGGGCCTCGGGCCCGGGCCGCCTAGTCGTCCCGCCCCGTCTGCGAATCCTGGCTCGCGCCTCCAGTGTTCTGATGCAAAGCTACCCCGGTCGCCACATCTGAAAATGACAACCAGCTGTAACCACCCCTACCTCGACTGGGAAAGCCAACCCGGGCCTTTTTTCTTCTCTTTGCCCCCGCCCCCACCCCCACCCCCGCCAAAAAAAAAAAGTTTTCAGCAAAGAGATCAAGACGAGATTTGGTGTGAACCTGACACACGCTTGGGAGGAAAAGGATGAGTACAAGTTTGCAACCCAGAGAAGGGGGAACCTTGTATCATAAATATAATTACTACCTTCGGTCCAGTCTTGATTTCTATACCTAGATTATGCATCTGGCGTTTTTATTTGAACCCACAGGTGATGGCACAGATCCTGAAGGATATGGGAATTACGGAGTACGAACCAAGGGTTATAAATCAAATGTTGGAATTTGCTTTCCGTAAGTTAACAAAACACCAAAATTGCCTAACTTGTGAATTTTAAAAATCGTTCATTGTAAGAACATTTTCAACCAAAATACTTTAACAGTTAATGTCATAACATGTCATTATACACTTGTCCAAACCCACAAAATGTAGAGTTCCAAGAGTGAACCATAATATAAACTACGGACTATCAGGGATTACGATGGGTCTGTGTAGGACTATCAGTTGTAACAAACGCACCACTTTGCAGGGAACATTGATAATAGAGGATGCTATGCATGTATGGCGTCAGGGAGTATATAGGAAATCTCTGTATATTCCCCTCAATTTTGCTGTGAACCTAAAACTACTCTACAAAAATAAAGTCTTAAAAATATGTGAAGAAAAAAAAACAGTTAATGTTATAGAATTCAGAAAGCAGTAAAAAGGAGCTCAGGCTAGGGAACAGTATATTGTGATATCCGTTTAAAATTGATCATATAGATAGGACAATTAGATATTAGAACCAAAATTCATAAACTTTCTGGAAATTAGTGAAACTTTTTAAGAAAACTGGCCATAAATATTAAGCTATTTTCATATGTTTAAAATAATGTTTTGTTCTTAAAGGATATGTGACTTCAATTCTGGATGATGCAAAAATTTATTCAAGCCATGCTAAGAAACCTAATGTTGATGCAGATGATGTGAGACTGGCAATCCAGTGTCGGGCTGACCAATCTTTTACCTCTCCTCCCCCGAGAGATGTGAGCAAAATTTTATTTGAAGTTCATTTTACTTATAATTTTTAATTGTAGTTCTAATAAGGATTTTTTTTTTAGTTTTTACTGGATATTGCAAGACAGAAAAATCAAACCCCTTTACCACTGATTAAGCCATATGCAGGACCCAGACTGCCACCTGACAGATACTGCTTAACTGCTCCAAACTATAGGCTAAAGTCCTTAATTAAAAAGGTAAGAATTTTTAGTCATCTTAGCTTTTAAAAAGGGTAAGATGTGTTAGAGGTAAATAGTGCAGTAAATTAAAGGCTAAGATAATTTACTAGGATTTTTTTAAATTTAGTTCCTTGAAAATACTATGTCTGTAATTAGCTGCTATGTTAAAATATAGAATATATGATCCAAGATTTTTAGGGCTAAAAGGAACTTTATTGTTCATCTAACTCATCAGGAAAGTGAGCCCGAACTCATCTATCAAGTTAGTAGCAAAGTTAAGACTGATTCCCAGGTCTCATAATTACCAATCTTTACACTATACCATAACAGAGTAAATGATATACCATCAAGCATTGGACTTGCTTTCTGAAATATGACCTAAGGCTCTCCCACCACTGAGAAAGTTCTCCCCACATTGGGCTACCTCTGTACCTCTGAAATTCCACTATAAGGAAGTTTCTTAGTGGGTTAAGGTATTGACTAGTTAAGATTAAAAAATCATAAGGAAGTTAGCTGTTATCCCCAAATAACACTCTACCTCAAACTTTAAAACTATATAGAATTATATATTTTATATATATATTCTTATCCATGTTTATATAGATAGGTATTGTTTGTATTATATGTGTGTGTATATATATAGATATTTGTGAAAACCCTAGTTTAAATGTTGCATTAGAACACTGAACAGAAACAGGACATTCTTGCCATCAATTATCTATTAATAATTCATATCAGCAATCCTAATTTCATTTCCTGGTTAAGTTTAGGTGTCAAGTCTGAACAACATTAAAACTAATTTGTTTTTTAAATCCCCTAGGGACCTAACCAAGGAAGACTAGTTCCACGGTTAAGTGTTGGTGCTGTTAGTAGCAGACCTACCACTCCTACTATAGGTAAGTGGGAGAGGGAAATGGCTTTTCTGGCTGGTAAAGAAGTGCCTCAGCACTTGATTTTGAACTGTAATCTAAGTAAAAAGGTGAGTCAGAAATTCCGATATGTGTTGCCATTAATACATTTACTCGTCCTCTAGTAAAGCTATAAACATATTTTATCAGATTTCAAAATGAGAAAGCGACAAGGAATATCTGATCCCAAATGAGTATAGAATTGGGCATTACCCAACACTGTTGCCGGTATTAACTATGGTAGCAAAAACAGAAGTTTAAGCAGTGTTCTTTCTGGATTTTATACAAATAAAGTTGCCAAACTCACTCACAGCAGTAGCCTACTTATTATCAGAAATTAAATTTCTGAGTAAATTGGCAAGAGATGCAATCAAAAGAAATAAGTTTAAAGTATACAAAAAGCTTAAGACTATCAAAGAAAATCATTTTTGATGTAACCTTTTCAAAAGTAGTACTGATTATCCTGTATTGGTCAGTGAGCACCCCTTCAAACTGTTTCCTGTGTCCTTTGTGACAGGTCTCCATCATTCTTTGAGCACTTCTTGCTTCCTGGCACAAGATGTTCCAAGCTCATCTTACATTTTCCTTACCCCAGTCCTAGAATCAGCCATTTCTCCAAAGAGCCCTGGTTCCTCTTAGTGGAGAATGGCATTTAGAAACCATAATGTCATTGTTGCTTAGATAATAAGGAGCCCATAAAAAATGGATTTAGATTTCCTGATTTTTTTGTCCTACATTCCTGCTGGATTTCTTTCATAGTCAAAGTCTTTTCAGAAAAAAAAATCCCCTTCTCTTTGACCAGTATTGATTTCTTAGCTCTTATAACTTGAGTACTATAGATGTCATATAGCTCTAGTGTAAGCAGCATTTGATTTTTGAGATGTGTAGACAATCTCTTCATATTTTCAGGGTGTGAATTCACATTCCAGCATTTTAAAACCAGACTGGTATAAGTATTAATTATACACTTCTAATTATATGCATGTGACCTTTGTAGACAGGAGTTTGCATATATAATTTGTGTAACTTTTTGATCATATACTGTTTATCTGTGGGTTCATATCTCTTAAGTGAATACCAACTTTTTAAAAACTCTAGGCTGTGTTAATCAGTTACATGTGTTGGCAAGTTAACCAATTTTAGGTATCAGTTGTGATTTTTATTCCTAGTTAGACATTTATTGTACATGTTTTAGAGATTTTTAAGTCTACAGTGAGGGAGCTGCTAAAAACTACTATTAAAGATGCAAGTTTTAAACTTTAAAAAAATTTTAAATGAGTTTTATAAAGCATAAGACCTAAGCATATACTCTGTTCAATTTTAAAACCTAAACTCCATACTTACATAAATGTTAACAGTTTCCTTATGATAATGGACAAGAAAACATCCACCTACTGTGAATTTTCTTGACAAAATAAAATACTTATATTGCTTCATTAAGCTTCACCAAATTCTTTGGACCACTCCTTAATACATGGAAAACTTACCTAAAGATGGAGATATGTTAGGCTTTTGTTAGATGCATGTTGATTTAGCTTCATGGGCATGGTAGACACCTCCTAATTCCCAGCAAGTGACATAGAGATTAAAAGTGCCACATAGGGCTTCCCTGGTGGCGCAGTGGTTGGGAATCTGCCTGCCAGTGCAGGGGACACGGGTTCAAGCCCTGGTCTGGGAAGATCCCACGTGCCGCGGAGCAACTGGGCCCGTGAGCCACAATTACTGAGCCTGCGTGTCTGGGCCTGTGCTCCACAGCGAGAGGGGCCGCGATAGTGAGAGGCACGGCGCGTGCACCGCGATGAAGAGTGGCCCCTGCTTGCCACAACTAGAGAGAGCCCTCGCACAGAAACGAAGACCCAACACAGCCATAAATAAATAAATAAATAAATAAATAAATAAATAAATGCGTGCCACATAAGGTAATTAATAGAAAACTTGGGCCTTTAATTCTGTTTATTTAAATGTTCAACTTCATGACTTCATGTAGCTAAAATTCAGTGCCAGATACTGTGTGAAGAGTTTTACATGGATTATTTTAATTCTCACAAGAATCCTATGAAACAGTATTGTTATCCCCATTTGATAGATGAGAAAAGCACAAAAAGATTAAATAACTTGCCCAAGGTCACTCAGCTAGTAGGTGATAAAGCCTGGATTCAAACTCAATCAGATCTTTCATTAATTCCCTGTGCTTTGAAGGTAGTTTCTGGTAAGCTAAAGGAGAGCAGAAATTGAACCTGTATAATAAGTCACCTAACTAACATGGTCTGTTAATTACAACTACAGCAACCCCACAAACAGTGTCTGTCCCAAATAAAGTTGCACCTCCAGTGTCAGTGACAAGCCAAAGATTTACGGTGCAGATTCCACCTTCTCAGTCCACACCTGTCAAACCAGGTAACATGATGGGCAGGGAGGGCATGGGGGATTGAAAGTGGTTCTTTTAAAATATTTTTCTGAATTTTAAAATTTGTGAATGATTTGTGATAACAGAACAGTTTGTATTCCTATAGTAATAATTAAATTGTTTTAATATCGTAACAGGAAGGTGGCCGTAATGCTGCAAATCTGGGTTCTTCAGAGGGGGTCTATAAACCCACTAAAATTGTATGAAATTTTACATATATGTAACATTTTGGGGGGAAGGGAGAGATTTCAACATGATCATCAGAGTCTCAAAGAACCCTGTGAACTAAAATAAGTTATGGTCTACAAATCTCAGGCAAAATCACTTAGGGTTAAAGCTCAAGAAAATAATACAACTTAGTATATATCAAATGAAAACTGTACTTTTATTCATTTCACGGAAGTATATGTAGAAAGTTAGAATAATATAAGTAGAATTCTGTTATAACATAGTTTATTCATGAATATGTTTAGATTTCACATCTTCTGAAACCTAACCGTACACCATAATATTGGTCTGTAAGGAAGCATGATTCCTGACCTTGAACATGTGCCTCTAGTATGTTCCATGATGAATCCAGTGCACTGCTTCCCATGACTGAGAACTAATTGAAATTTTAAGTAAATTAAAAACAAAAAACTAACAGAACTTCTTTAACCTTATACTAGATACTAATTTAAGTACTTTAAAGCATTAAAAAATGTAATTTAACTCTTAATGCAGTATAATTATCTATTTCTACTATGATGTAGTTTTACTTCATGCTATTGAAATTGTTATTAAAATTACATTCAGCTTTGTTGAATACTTTTTACTCTTAGAAGCATTATACTTTGTGTATTCTTGCTTTATGTCTCATTTTTAATTGAACATTAAGGGAATGTAGTATTTTAATCATAACTCTTTATCTAGAGGCCTGTTGCCATTTTTGTGATTTATGAAATTTTTGTCGCCAAAAAAGGCAGGATTATGTTTTTTCCTTCCAGATTGAGTTGGTATAGTGTATTCTTGGCTGTCAAAATACTCATAGCTTTGGGACTTTGAAATGGTAAATATTCATGATGTGTGAAAAAGCATATACATAACTGTATGATCTTAATTACATAAAAATGGATGCTTAGTTATGTAGATACATAAATGAGACCTAAAGGACACATCAATCGGTAAACTGCTTGTGATTACGGATGACTTTGTTTTTTGCTTCTTGTGTTTTTTGGTTTCCTATTATGCACATGTTAACTTTTAAGAAATAAATGTTATTTTAAAAACCTTAAAAAAAGAAATTATTATTAGAATTACATTTCAGCTTTGTTGAATACTTTTTACCATATGTTTCTGATTCTGTGTAGTTCTTAGTTTGGGGGTGTTTTCTCCTCTGTTTACAGTTCCTGCAACAACTGCAGTTCAAAATGTTCTGCTTAATCCTTCAATGATTGGGCCCAAAAATATTCTTATTACCACCAACATGGTTTCATCACAGAACACGGCCAATGAATCAAACCCACTGAAGAGAAAACATGAAGATGATGACAATGATACTATGTAAGGAATATAGTGTAGTCTCTATGCATTTCAAACGTGTAGTTGGTTTTGAGCCCAGTATACCAAACTAGAACATTCTTGATCGAAAACTTAAATGTAGCTGCAATATCTTTCACCTTAAAGTGTTATATTTATTTCTTAAGGGTACCAATGTTTTTTCATTAGGCTTCAAGTATAAAAAGTTAAGTGCTTGTTTTTTAATGGTTTCATTAATGTTGAGTCCTGCTACGGTAATTCTATTTTTGGAAGCAGTTTTCTGCAATGTATCTGACAGCAACACTTAAGTTTCACTTTCTACAGCCTGATCAGTGGACTAATCTTTAACAGCCTAATTTCTAATCTATATTTAAATACTTCTTTTGTAAGATAAAATAGTCACTTTTATTGTCACCAACTTTTTTGATCAGATCTCTCAATTTAGCAAATATTTTTGGAGAGGTTGGATTTAGAGGGATTCTAAATCCATTCTGAATATATTTAAGCTGTTTCTTGATGTTCCCTAACCTCCCACCTCCTCAGCCCCATTTCTAGATCCCATTCATTTTCTGCACCACCTCCTCCCCACAGGCTTAGGTTTCTCCCTATTGCTCTTAAATTTAAAAGGCCAAAACTGGAACTTTAGGAATATAATTCCTGATAATACAGCTCAGTGTCATTTTCATATTTTTAAAACCTGCTTTACATGCCTGATGGTCTATGGTTCACTTTAACCAGAAGGTTTGCATTTGCTGTTTTTCTCTCCATACCAGAGCAGTTGGGTTTTATCCCTTGCCTTTTATGCCCATTGAGCATTACTCTGCTTTTGACAGGTAGTTTGGGGTCAGTTACATTCAGTTTCAGTCTTATATTCCAAGTTGATAACTCCACCGTATTTCACAATTTGAAATTTAACACAAAAGATGCTATAGCTTAAAATCTGCCTTGATAAGTATACTTACACTGGACCTAGGCAAAACCACTGAAGAGCAAGTGTTTTGTTCCTTTTTACCATACATATATATGCTTTGATCACTACTGCTTGAACCCCCCTGTTGGTATAATTCAGATTTTTCCAGCTTATTGCTGAGGATGTCACACATAAGATGGGATCAAACCTGAAAGTTTTCTAATGGTTTTCCTTCCTCTAGAAGGCCAACACAAACAAATTAGTGTGATGTGACTTGCGTTTAGGTGCACTCTGCATAGGCTTCCCAGTAATGTTGCTAAACACCTTTCCCTATTTTCCATTTACACACATCTAAACATCTTATTGAGAAAGACTGCAAAGCTTTCAAAAATATAAACAGGCTTGTGTTGTTTTTGTTTAAGTAAGTTTGACATATTCAACATAGGAATACTTTTGCAGAATTTCTACAATAAATTTTTATATCATAATTTAGAACTTATAGCCAAGGATCCTCAAAACTGAAAACACAAGTAAGTTTTATCTTAGGATGGTGCTTGATACATCAAAGAGGAATAGTCCAGTAACAGGGAAGAATATCTCATCAAAACTGTGATTCAGTGTTTTTGGATATTAGGAAAAGGTGATACCAGACTTATAAAAATAGATCTGATCATCATAGGAGAGAAATGTTCATTATATAGCATAGGATGCCATTACTTGAATGTTCTCAGGGAGGCATGTCAAAAGGCCTAGGTTCTAGTCCTGGCTCCATCGCTAACCAACTGTGTGACCTTACTTCACCCATGAGCCTTGTTCTCCTCACTAGTAATAGGAAAATAACACCAACCCTGCCTACCTCACAGGGATGTTGTGAGGGTTTAACTGGTATATGTGAAAGTTCTTTCAAAATTGTAAAAATGCTGTATAACTCTAAGGAATTGTTAACGTATTTGTTCCAAGATTATTAATAAAAAATTGAACTTACTGTATTTCTCACTTTTGATTTAAGGGATTCAAAGAGGATGAACAAGGCCCAGTAATTCTGAGGTCCAAAAAGCAATCAAGATTTGCTTAATGGATGATTATAAATCAGGGAATTGCTTGCTTTTATTTGGAATCATCATGTGACTCATCATAATGAAGCAAAATAAATATGAAAGGATATGGGTTTAAATCTGTTAATAACATAACATGCTCTGTCTTTCTTTAGTGGGAATTTATACATATAATTGAGGTTGCAATCTGAGTGTTCATTCTCTTAGCCAACCAGTGGGTGGTTTGCCCTTTCAGATGAAGACTGCTTTATCTTGCAGATCTCCCTTTCCTAATTACATCCACCCATTCTAGCATCAAGAATGACTTTAGGGACTTCCCTGGTGGCACAGTGGCTAAGAATCTGCCTGCCAATGCAGGGGACACGGGTTCGAGCCCTGGTGCAGGAAGATCCCACATGCCGCAGAGCAACTAAGCCCATGCGCCACAACTGCTGAGCCTGTGTTCTACAGCCCGCAAGCCACAACTACTGAGCCCGCGCACCACAACTACTGAGCCCACGTGCTCTAGGGCCCACATGCCACAACTACTGAAGCCCATGCACCTAGAGCCTATGCTCCACAACAAGAGAAGCCACTCCAGTGAGAAGCCCATGCACTGCAATGAGGAGTAGCCCCTGCTCACTGCAACTAGAGAAAGCCCACACGCAGCAACGAAGACCCAACGCAGCCAAAAATTAATTAATTAATTATTTTAAAAAAAGAATGACTTAAGGCAGCTCTTGTCCTCCGGCTTCCAAGTGGAATTTTTTAAAAGATGTACTGATAGTAAATGAGGTGAGGACACTGTCGTCCCAAGTTCTTCCTTCTACAAGTAGGAAACAAGTGTCTTTGATCTGAGTAAGAATATAGGAATACAGCCACTATGCAGGGAGAATGGAAGATGTGGCCTAAGGGGTCCAGAGTGAAGAGAAGTACTCAGGAGGTAAGGAAAAAAACCATCAGAACGACAGGTACAAAGCAGCGTGTATAATTATGCCACCATACACCAACACACGCGTGCACACGCATACCCTTTTTATATGCATTAAGTAGCTCGAGACTGAAGGAAACCAGTCTTACAGTGATTGATTGCTTCTAAGAAGGGAAACTGATAGCTAGGGGACTAAGGTAGGAAGGAGTCTTCTCATTGTACCCCTTTTTGACTTTTGTATCATGTACTAGAGGGAAGTTTTGGACATAAAAAGGAAAAGAAAGGAAGCAGGAAACACTGAACTAAAGAAAAGATTGAACTCATTTATGATATGATTATAATTTTTTTTCTATATACAGGCATACATATGTTGTCTGGGGGTTAAAAGTGAATTTGCTACACTTAAGCCTAAACCTTTGCAGTGTTTTATCAATAATTCATAACTCTGTATTAAATCAGGAAGCACATACTTGTACAATTCTAGTTTATATACGCATAAGTTGTTTGTTACTTTCTTCCTTGACTAGGTTGTAAATTCCTTCAGGAGATAAGTGCTGTCATCTTATACTGCCTCTATTATGTCCTAAGCATATAGCAGGTACTCAAAATATTTGGCTATTTGTGTTTCCCCATTTTCTGGATTAATGACTGAAATAAATGGGGAAAAGATCCTGGAAGCAGAGTCTGGTAGAAATTACTCATAAGGTACAATCAGGGGTTGATGGATGGACGAATGGCAGTTGTAGAGTCTAAGTGTTAGGTTTATGGGTGTTTACAATTCTTTCAATTCCTCTGTACATTTGAAATAATAAAATGTTGAGGGAAAGGTAATCAGTAGGGGAAGAAAGTCATCAGTATGCTAAAGTTCTGGCCCGGCTATGACATTAATTCTCTGGATCAATGTGTAGCATCTCTGGGCCTCACCTACAAAAAAGATTGTACTAGAATTCCTGCTTCTCAAACCAGGGTAGAGCATGCCATTAGAGATGTGCAGAAATATGGTGTTTTTTAAAATTAACTACAACTATGGGGACAGTATTAAATACAAATGAATTTTTAGAAAAAAATCAAGCCTTCAAAATTTGTTTTGTTTAAAGCAGCCACCAAAATTTTCTTTTGCTGTTCTCTCCAGAGTTAAGCAAAAAAGTCCTAGTCTAGAAGAATCATTTCAGGGAGTGAGGCACACTGAAAAAGCACCAGCCTTTGGAGTCAGACAAACCTGGACTTGAATCCCTGCTGTTACTGGCTCTGTGATCCTGTCCAATAGTTTAACTACTTCTTTATCCATAAAGGTGAAATACATACTCTAGTATGTAAAATGCCCAGCAGAAAAATTCCGGTTAAACACAGCCTTTTGAAATTGCACCGGTTACCTCTGCTCATTCCTGAAACTCCCATTAAAATGACAGGAAAGAGAAAGGAGGGAAAACTACAAGGACAATAAAAGAATAAGAATGTCATTGAAATCGCTTTGGCCTTTTGGCTAAGATCAAGTGTAGGATGTCATTAGATTTTCAGCAATGACAGTGAATCAAAGGCTTTAAGTCTGAGAAACTGATATGTAGGCTGAAATTCTACATATAACCAAACAGGCAAATATAAGCGTTGAATAAAGATATCTTCAGACATACAAAAAATTTTGCCTCCTACGCTCTCAATTTCTCAGGAAGCTAGTGGAGTCTTGTGTTTCACAAAAAGGAGAAGTAAACCAAGAAAGAGGGGGAAAACAGATCCAGGAAAGGGAAGGTTCAACACAGGAGGTTAAAGGAATCCCCAAGAGTTACCCCACAGGGATTTCCTCTGGAAACAGGAAACCCCAGGGCAACAGCTGTACAGCCAAGGTAGGGGGCAGCCAGTACAAACTGGAACAGGAACACAGAGGACTGCAGGAGGGACATCTCTAATAAAAATGAACCAACTGTCTCATCTGTTTGAATATGTTGGGAATGAATCAGTGATAGATACACAGAAAAAAAGAAACTAGTTTTTAAAACTATTTTTAACTCCAAAGAAAATTAAAAGATACATAAGTAAATATAATCATGGCATATGACATAGCTCAGCTGTGAATAATATTTATAATCACAATGTAGACTCTACTGATCAAATCTAAAATTATGACAAAACTATACTGGGAGAATGAAGAAAGGGACATACATATGGAACAGAGGCTATAAGAGAGCTAAATCTTCCCATGTATGAAATTAATAGAGATCTTTTTTAGAAAATCAAGAAGTTAACAGTTTAAGCATGTTACTTAGAAACATGGACGTAGATATCTGATCCCTTCCTCAAGATTCTGTTCTCACCCTAACAAAATATGACAGGAAAAAAATCCCAGTTTCAATGGATATTTTTATTATTTATTTAATAGATCACCAACTTCATCTCCCTCCTTACCAACAACTGGAATTTCATTTTGTTTCCATGCTGAGTGGTGAAACAATGACAAAGCTAATCAGAATAAGCTACTTCATAAAGAGAACTAAGCTAACACAGCTCACTTTCTTTTAACAGGCATAATACAAATATATGCACTCTAGAATGCAGAACGGTTTAGTCTCTAAGAAATTCAAATGGGATCTTGAAGAATGTAGGCAAAGCCAGGGTGCAGTAAAGGTGAGCTGAGATGCCGTACAACTGTTTAAGGGTTCCTGGCGCTACATCTCTTGGCCACTAGCCGAATCTTGACATAGGGGAAGATATTAGCTAATGCCAAGTGGAGATGCAGAAAGCACTAAGTTGACTTAGGGGCTATGCACAGGAACCAAAAGGCAGGAAAGTACTAAACACTGCTGAGAGCCTCCACCCCAGGAAGGACTTTACCTGTTTTTGAGAGAACACACACACACACAGTCAGCATTACTATAGGATCCACTAAGCCAGATCTGTCCCCTTCTATCCTCCCAATAACATATCAGCTCTTCTCTAGGGTATATGGCCAGGAGTTAGGTAACTTTTACATTTTGGGTCCCAGGTCTACTAGAGCATAACCTCTTTGAGAATAAGTCTTCCCATTTGGCCCTTCCCACCTCAAATGGAAGCCAGGAGCTTTATTTGAAACTCCTCCATTTGTACTGCCCAGCTAATGACTGCTAATGACAACACTATCTACCGTCTCCACTCCATTCTACTCACCTCTCACTGCATAAACCCCATCCTTCCCCCAAATAAGTCAAAAAAACATTAAAGAACCTCACCTTCCAGGAGCTCTAAACTGGCACCACCTCCGGTGCTCACATGGCTGACTTTATCCTCTGTGTTCCATTTGGCACAGCAAGTAGCAGTGTCTCCACCACCTGTTGAATGAAAGCCAAGTAAAAAGGGGAAAGGAGAGAAAAGAAAAAAGATTGGCACCAAAATTATAAGGCAATGTGCTCTCGAGCTCAAAAGGTAGCCGATAACCCCCCAAGTCCAACTCATTTAGAGGTTCCTCCATGAATTACATACCCATTTAGCTCTCAAGATTCACCTGGCACCAAGGAACCTAGGAAAAGTTAACCATTTCCCCTCTACTTTCCTCTGATCAGAATTCTGCCAGCTCACATTGGCGATAGCTTTGTACAGGACCCCTTACCTATGATGGTGATGCAGCCCCTGGAAGTGGCTTTCACCACCTCATCCATGAGGGCTTTGGTTCCTCGGGCAAAAGCTTCCCATTCAAATACACCCACAGGTCCATTCCACACAATCTGCTTAGCCCGAGCAACAGCCTCAGCATACTTCTTGCTGCTCTCAGGACCACAGTCCAAGCCCTAAGGGGCAGAGTTAAAAGAGAGGATGAAAGGATGAGCTACCAATAAAAGCTACTTAGAGGAGCAAATACCATACCTCCATCAAGACCAGAACTCAAGGCTGAACACCAGAGTGTCTTCTAGAACCAAAAGATACCCCTCATTCTTTAAAATTATAAATCTGTTCATATCCTTTATGGAAGATCATGTCTAAGGGAAAACCTCAAAAGTTATTTGATAAAAACATTCTTAGCCACACTATTTTATGATTGTGTGTAACCAGATAAGTGGTTTTCAACTAGGGTCAATTCCGTCCCTCCCTAGGGAACATATGGCAATGTCTCAAGACATTTTTGATTGTGATGATTTGGAGATGGTAGGGGGTTGCTTCTGGCATCTAGTGGCCAAAGATGCCTTAAACATCCTATAATGCAACAACAGCCCTCAACAACTAAAACTACCCGAGATGTCAATAGTGCCGAGGTTGAAAAACACTAAACTAGATCAGTGGTTCTCAAACGTGGTTGTGCATCAGAATCACCAGGATGGCTTGTTCGAGCACACATTTCTGGGCCTTACCCCCAGAGTTTCTGCTTCAGCAGGTCAGGGGCAGGGGACAGGAATCTGCATTTTTTAATGAGTTTCAAAATGATGCTGACACTGCTGTTCTTTTTTTAATTTATTTTTGGCTGCTTTGGTTCTTTGTTGCTGCGCGCGGGCTTTCTCTAGTTGCCACCAGCGGGGGCTACTTTTCGTTGCGGTGCGCAGGCTTTTCTCATTGCCGTGGCTTCTCTTGTTGTGGAGCACGGGCTCTAGGCTGGCGGGCTCAGTAGTTGTGGCTCCCAGGCTCTAGAACGCAGGCTCAGTAGTTGTGGTGCACAGGGTTAGTTGCTCCACAGCATATGGGATCTTCCCGGACCAGGGATCGAACCCATGTCCCCTGCACTGGCAGGCGGATTCTTAACCACTGTGCCAGCAGGCAAGTCCGATGCTGCTGTTCTTGAGACCACACTTTGAGAAACACTGAACTAAATAAAACCCACGTGCCTATCAAAAGGAAAGTGATGGGACTTCCCTGGTGGTCCAGTGGTAAAGAATCCGCCTTACAATGCAGGGGATGCGGGTTCAATCCCTGGTCAGAGAGCTAAGATCCCACATGCCACGGGGCAACTAAGCCCATGTGCCACAACTACTGAGCTCGCACGCCTCAACTACAGCCCGCATGCCGCAAACTACAGAGACCACAAGCTCTGGAACCCACGTGCCACAACTATGGAACCCACGTGCCACAACTACAGAACCCACATGCCACAACTACAGAGCCCACGTGCCCTGGAGCTCAAGCACCACAACTAGAGAGAAGCCCACGCGCCACAACGAAAGATGCCACATGCTGCAACTAAGACCCGACGCAGCCAAAAATAAATTAAAAAAATAAAGAAATCTTAAAAGAAAAAAATAAGAAATATGTAAGCTTAAATTATTCTTTAAAAAAAGGAAAGTGATAAGCAAACTAGTATGTCACCGTTAACAATTTTGTACAGCTATTAGAATGATAAAATATGGAGAACATTACAATCAGCTAAATAAGTCTTTAATATACACATAAATTTTTCCCTGCTTGCAATAATTATACTTGTACTATCTTAATGTTTTCATATGAGAAAAATTTCTTATACAGGTTTCTAGGTAGCAACATAATGCAGAACAGCCCAAACCATGAAAGTACACAGCATCAGCCCCAGCACACAGTCAAGTACTTAATAAACATTAAATAGATGAAGAAAGAGAAAACAGTTTTGCCCCCACATTACTAATGAAAAGTCTTAGCAGCAATCTGATACCACTGCTTTTCCCCATGGATTCTCCCCGAAGGAGGGTCTCACTCAACATTTGGAGCCCTTCTTTTAAAATTCCCATTGGTTGGTTGAATGAATGATACCAAAATGTATTTGTTCACTCATACTACCAACCACCCAAGTGACTCACCATCCAGCCAGCAGGTATGCCAGAGGCCACAGTGGCTTGGCCAGTCTTGGCATTCTCATCAAACTTATCAGCAGTGACAAAGTCAACAGGCAAGGTAATCTTCACGCCATTCTTCTCAGCTTTGGATATCAGGTCTTTGACGATCTTGGATCCCTCTTCGTCAAACAGAGAAGTGCCAATCTACACAGGAAAGTCAAGATGATGAAGATCAGCCTCTATACTAAGAATGTGATTACCTCACAAAGCAGACAGGAACAAAATACAACACAATACAAAGGAATAATTCAAAGACGAAAGAAAAACAACTTGCAAAATAAATAAAAATGGGAGTTTTTAGGGCTCATGTCAGAAGCTAATTTCCTTTTTAAATTTACATAACCAGCTATTTCTCATGGAGAGCTATTTCACATCCACTTGGCATTGGTTTCCTACCTCCATGTTGTTGAGCACCTTAAGGAAGGTAAAGGCCATTCCACCACCAATAATCATTTCATTGACTTTGTCTAGCATATTACTGATCAGCTGGATCTTGTCTGCAACTTTAGCTCTGGAAGGGAAAGCAAGAATCATCACCCAAAGAACAAACAATGGACTAAGGAACTGATATTACATAAAGCCTGAGTTTTGATATTAAGAGACAGGAACAGAGAAATGTCCCACAGAGTGACAAAAGTATTGGCTAACTTTGCCCTACGTTTCTCCAACCCAAAAAGCCAATCCATTACTAAGAAATCCTTTTAAGGTGTAGCTCTTGGCGAAGAAGGGCTTAGAAGACTTACAATCATCTAAAGAAATCACAAGTTCCAGATAGATCTATTTTGCCCCTTCTCTCCCCCAAAAAATCAAAGGGTCAAGATTGCTAATTGTACCTGAGAAAGACTGCTAATTGTGGGATCCCTGAGCTCCCTGAAAACTGTCCTAATCCTAGAGCAGGAACCAGATTATATACCAAATGAATATATACTGAGCAAAAATAGATATTCACACTCTTAGGTCCATGCTCAGTTGCTGGAACATTTGCTTTATGGCATTCGTTATTCTATTGGACCACTTGATTCAACACACTGATTGAGCACTTACTCTGTGCCAAGGTTCTAGGTCTCTGAGAAACATCACTGGGCAAAAGAGAAGATCCCTACCCCTTTGGAGCTTATATTCTAGTAGAGGGAAATAAGATAATAAACACAGATGTACCTTTCACCTCCGAGAGAAAAAAAATATCTAAACAAAAGAAAAACATTCACTTGAGGCACAACCTTTAAAATCTTCACATAAGTAATAGCTTGCCTTCCACAAATATTCTTATATATCTAAATCCCACTTAAATGAACCAATCACCTTGGGCCTATCTACCTCTTCATTCAATAAACAAGATGATACCTACTCTGTGAGAGGCCCTATGCTAGGATTTGTGAAATGGAGGTTCAAAACAATAGCGATGTGGGAGAATAGATGGTAAGAGACTATAGATATCTCACTTGTAAAGATTGGTCACCACCAAGGGTAAGAATGGATTAACTGTTTTATACAGAAACAGACACACACAGAAAGAGAGAGAGAGACAGAGAAAGAGGGAGAAATGAGACTCAACGTCTTCTAAAGAATGTGGGATGTTCTACAGATCAAATGCCCTGCTTCTTCAACAAATCAATGGAATGAAAATAATAATGAAGAAGGAACTATTATAGAATAAAATATACCTAACAACCAAATGCAATGCATGGACTTCATCTGGATCCTTATTCAAACAAACTGACTGTAAAAAGGCATTTCTGAAATGATGGAGAATTTCTGAATACAGACTGGGTATTAGATGATAGTAATAAAATTGTTAAATTTTGTTAGGTATAACACACGGTGGTTATTTAAAAGAAATCTCATCAGTTATGAGATGCATACAGAAGTATGAGAAATGAAATTATATGATGCCTAAGGCTTGCTTTCAAATACTCCTGACAAAAAAAAGGATTAGAGGACAGATGAAACAGGATTGGCAAAAATGCCAATAATTACTAGAGCAGGGTGAGAGGTACCTGGGGGTTATTATACTATTCTTTCAACTTCTGTAATGTTTGAGCGTTTCCATAATAATGGGGCTTTTTTGCCCCATGCGGCTTGTGGGTTCTTAGTTCCCCGACCGGGGATTGAACCAGGGCCCTCGGCAGTGAAAGCACTGAGTCCTAACCACTGGACCACCAGGGAATTCCCAACACAACGTTTTTTAATAAAATGTAAAATCTTCCCCTAAATTGTTAATGTTCTAAGGAGACTACATTGCAAGAAAGATGGCAAAAAAAAACCCTCCACATCAACTTCCCCAAAATAGCTATTTTAGGCAGAGTCCAAAACCTAATCAAAACCCCTAGGTGGCACTCACTTCCATATTCCAGATCTACGGAAGGTTGGAGAACAAAGCCCAACTCCTAATCTCCAGAGAAGCAAAGATCAGAGTCTGACCTTTATAAACCAGTGCACAAGAGGGGCAATGATTCCAGGACACAGATAACAACCTATACCCACCTTAACTATTTTTAGGACCCTGAAACTGGGCTCATGAACCTGGAGAGCAACTATGCTATCTGAAATTGACACCCAACTCCTGAGTCAGCATTCATAGGGAAATGCTGAGTGTGTTCACTCCCATGGAAAAAAGAAGCCCTGCTCGTAAAAGGGTCAGGAGCATCTAGCCATAAAGAGGCTGCCATCTAGATAGCCATGCCAAGTGACAAGATCTTACCCAAGCAGTCCCAGGTCTCTGTCCCTACTTTATCACCTAAAATGTACCCTCCTAGCCTCTTGAGTTGCACTTCTGAAATTCGTATTTTTAACTAAGCCAGTAGAATATCACTATTCACAGGGTACCTTTCCCCATAGGAGAAAATATAAAAAGGTATGTGAACTGGAGAAATGAGTTCCAAATGATATATTAAACACATATGAGGAGGTTTTCATATCTGAGAGGCTGAAGTGCTTCAAAAATCGTTAGATGAGCAATGGTGGATCTTTCCGATTCTTCCCTCCAGAGCCACTTTCTATCCTTTCCAGCCCTGTTCTCTGTCCCAGGAGGCTGACCTGAGTGGACTGCATCAAGGAGTTCCCTTGCCCTCTGACACCCAGCTAGGTTGCAGCCCATTGTGGGTAGGAGGGGGTACATCAGCAGGACATTAAAAGATCAGAGTATCTATTTCCCTGGCTCCTTCCCTGCTAGATGACTATCCCTACATCCCTTGACCAAAGGCTACGGTTTCTATCACAGGGACCTCTCCACGCAACCACCCTCTCTGGATTTTGGTAACCATCCCTTTCCTTTTTCCCTTCAGGCCTAAGGATGGTGATGACTGTTGCCCCAGATTACTGTACTGTCCCTTCTGGGTTTCCCTAAACCCTACCCACACCTTTGTAGACAGTCCCTTTATTAAATTCTCCTCAGTCACCCAGTTTGATTGTGCTATCTGACAATAAACCACCCAAGTTATGGCCTACTACCAGGCAAAAACACTACTTAAAGCATGATCTTGAAGAGTTCTCCATACCCGCCCAGGATGGCCAGGAAGGGTCGCTCTGGGCTCTCCAAGGCCTTGGCAAAGTAGTTCAGCTCCTTCTTCATCAAAAAACCTCCAGCCTTCTCTGGCAGATTTACTCCCACCATGGAGCTAGAAATGAACAGAGACATTCAAATGTTAGGTCAACCCCTAGCAATTCTCCCAATTCTAGAGGCCATCTCCTTATCACTGAAAATATTTTCACTTTTGAGATGCCAGGCCACCACGGTTTTCATGCCCAAACTGCAACAAAACACTTAGGTACAAGATAAGATTTTTGACTAATAATGCAGGGTCAAGGGGAACAAGTGAAAAGCAATGCCCTAAGGTAGAATTTAAGATACCCAATTAATAGTCTTCAGGCCAAGGGTTTAACCACAATAAATAATCAGCCAGGTGACGACAACAGGAAAGGATTCCTCAGTTTGCTTCCTACTGACAGCCTAAGATTCCACTCCCACAGCATTCACAAAGGGAGAGCTCTCCATGAAATATCCCAAAGTGAGACAGAGGAACATCTTCCTGAAGCTCGACAAAAAGCTCCACAATTCTCAACATTTGCTTTTATTTCCTCTTTAGATCGGAGATACTCAAGAAGAACCTCAGTGTAATTTGTAGCTCCAATTAGAGATAGAAGCCAAAAAGATCACAATATAATACAGAAATATCCAAAAGCAAGCCAGAGCTTGGGCTGCTCAAGTAAACAGAGAAATAATGCTCCCAGTTTGACAATGAGCAAAAAACTTTTAGTACCTGTGGGCTCGGTGAGCAGTGCCAAAAGCATCATTGACATAGACATCCCCTAGCTTGGAAAGCGAAGCTCGAAAGGCTTCTATTTTGGCTGGCTCAGCTTTAACCTGCAGAGAAAAACAAACAAAAAAAAGGAAAAACAACAACACAGGAAATGTTGATGGCTCCAAAGACAACTGTAAAAGCATTTCATACCAAGAGTCCTCTTCAACATCTATAAAGACCCTGAGTTGGTAGGATAGTAGGTGTTTGGTTTTTTTGTTGTTGTTTTTGTTTTATTTACTTATTTATTTATTTATTTTGGCTGTGTTGGGTCTTCCTTTCTGTGCGAGGGCTTTCTCTAGTTGCGGCAAGCGGGGGCCACTCCTCATCGCGGTGCGCGGGCCTCTCACTGTCGCGGAGCACAGGCTCCAGACACGCAGGCTCAGTAGTTGTGGTTCACGGGCCCAGTTGCTCTGCGGCATGTGGGATCCTCCCAGACTCGAACCCATGTTCGAACCCATGTCCCCTGCATTGGCATGCAGATTCTCAACCACTACACCACCAGGGAAGCCCAGTTTTTAAAACTAGCAACAGGATCTGTTCTTTCTTCCTAATATTCCAGGTCTTTTGGTCATTTCTGCATGTTTCTGCTCTCCTCCACCTTCCCTCAAATTGCAAGCCTAAGATTCCTGAACCACAGCTTAACCCGTAATCACATCCCACTGGCCTCTCTCCAGCTCCTAGGACAAGACTCAAATTATCCTTCTCTCTCCTTATCTTGACTCATTTCCTCATTTTCACATATTCTCCTTGTAAAATTTAGGATTATACTTGAGTCAAGCCGCTGGCTACCAAGACCTTTCTGCAAAGGGAAAAAGGCCCTCATATATATTCCTCATCAAAGCAACAAGGGCAGGCTGGAACAGAGAAGGCAGATGGAAACATGACAACAGAAAAGGACCTCAGAAACATTTTATATAATAGCAAAAGGAGATAATTCATATAGCCTTCCCTGGAAGTTAGGCATCTGATAAAACAATACACTTCTACAAAAAAGAAAGAGGAACAAAAAGTAGAAGTAAAACATAGGGCTTTGAATGTCGGCTAACTATCCAGGGATAATACCCGCCCCCCACGCTCCCATAGGGGAAAGAAAGCAGGGCGGCAAGATGAACAGAGTCTCAAGTAGGAAACAAAGCAAAGATGCACAGGAAGCCAGATAACAGGGACATGGCAGAGAAGAGCACAAAACAGATGTTTCTTTCAGTCACTGTCCACTCCCATTCTCCCATGTACTGAGAAGAAGGAGGCTGCCACAGATAACAGGTGCTTTCCTCTAATGAACCAAAGAATGCAGGGGCACTAATGCTAAAACTGAAGACTGTAGAGCCCCCATAATCTCTTTACAGTGGAATATCATCTGCCACTGGTGACTGCAAGACAATGTGTGTAGTAATGAAAACACTGCCCAAATGGCAGGAGACCTGGGTTCTAGGACCAGGTCTGACGCTAATTTACTGTGTAACCTTTGTCAAGTTGTTCTCTGCCCCTGAAATCTTCCCATCTATTAAAAAGGGAAGATAACCCCTCTATTTAAGAAGAATTGTTTGAGGAAAAATGAGACAAATTGAAAGCTCTTCATGGAAAAGGTACTATAGAAATTAATAGTAAGAAGAACCCATTTCTCATTTTTGATCTGCCAATAACTAGAAGGAAGAGAATGCTCCTAAAAAACCAATGCAGGCACACTGGATAAAGGAAAAATTTCATGCCCTCGCTTTGTTTTTATCCACTTTGAACTTATGGCTGGCTCCCGAAATTTCAAGGCATGGAAAGCCACTGGACACTAAATGTAAAGTAAACTAACTAAAAAAGACATAGACTAGCATAGTTGGTTCATCACTTCCTGAATAAAAGGTTTTGCCTCAATTTGCCAGTTGCCTCCTGCCATTTCTAAGCCCGAGCGTCTAGCAGGTTGAGTTTCAGTCTAAAAGGGCACCAAATTTTAGGTCAGCATTTGACTCATACTACTGTAGCAAGACCATGCCAAAGGCAAGATAAGGCAAGACCAGAGCCTGCAGTGCTAAGAAAAGAAACTGCTTGAAAGCAGGCACTGCGATGACCTTAAGAAATGTCAGAAGTACAACGGGAGGTTGAGACGCTAGCCTCAGAGCATCTTGTTCCACAAGATACTAAAGACCTTAAGAGTGGAAAGTACTTAAAGGGTGCTTTCAGCTTCCCTTCTACCAATAGGCAAATTCCAAATCATCTTCAAAGAGCCAGCTTTATCATTTAATATTTGAATTCTGGTTGTCGGTCACAGTAATCTATTTTATGGGTTATCTATGGTTGCCTTTTTAAAAAATTTTTGTTTTTTTCCCTATGGTTGCTTTTGCACAACAATGGCAGAGCTGAATAGTTCCAACAGAGACCATATAAGGTTGTGGCTGACCGTATGGTCCGCAAAGCCTGAAATATTTATTGTCTGGCCCTTTACAGAAAGTTTGCTGATCTAATGGACTGAGCTCTATGTAAGGCCCAGCAACGGTACCACTACCTCTAACTTTAATCAAATGACTGCCTTTCTGAGACCTAGGTTTTTTTTGAAAATACGATATCTGTACTTCCTTAAGAAGAAATTCAAAGATGCTTTACACTTCTTAAGAAAAATGTCTTAAACCCAAGGCAGTATCATCATGACCATCATTTACCCAACTACAATCAAATGTTCCAAATAGTCCCTTTCCACTTGACTTAGGAAAGTACTTTTTCTGCTCACATGATTCTTTTCTAAGAAAATCCCAATGATATCAAATTTAATTTAGTGTGTTAAAAGTCCCAAGCTCAAGCTTTAAGTTAATTCCCCTTCTAAATAAAAATACAGATTGTCCTTCCATAACACAACAGGGCCTGTTGCTTAGAAAAACAGTTCCAGCCTTGACAAACAAAAAATCTAAAACTGGCTCTGCTGGAGGAACACCTGGTGTATCATGGATACTCACCGCCATGCCCCCAGCCAACAACCACCTGTGAATGTCTGCTCTCAGCACTTGGCAATCACAGCCTCCCCCTTTGATAGGATATAATCACATACTATTAGAAAAAACAATCTTCATGTATCACAGGCCAGGTGTGTAACAAAGGGACAATTAGAAGCAGCATGTTCACCAAATCCTCGTACACCCAAATGGTGTTCACGTATTTTTCCAAGGTATTGCAAAACTACTTGAGCATGATGAGGAGGGCTTCTGGGATGCTGACAATATCCTATTCTCTGACCTAGGTGTTGGTTACACAGGTGTGCTTACTTTGTGATAATTCATCAAGCTGTGCATTTGTGCATTTTTAATCGTATGCTGTACTTCAATAAAAAGCTGTCAAAATAAACATGAGCTTCCTCTACTCTTCAATCACAGTCTCTTATACACTCAGCCCTCCTCACCTCCACTAATGTCAAAATCACAGGTCCTACCTTGTTCCCAGAAGCATCTTTTCCCTTCCCTTCTTCCTCCACATGAAAGCGAAGGTTCTCCAGCAGGATGACAGACCCAGCAGCTGGGTCAGCACAAGCTTTCTCCACTTCTGGGCCCACACAGTCCTTCAAGAACAAAACATCCCTGGGGAGAGCACAACATGGAAAACACTTGAGCAGTCGGAAAGTTAAGAACCAATAACAACATGCTTGACAACATCTGTCACAGAGTCCACCAGCACCAGAGCCTGAAACGTACTTGCCCAGCAGAGATTTGAGTTCTACAGCAACTGGCTGCAAGGAGTACTTGTCAGGCATGGGGACACCATCAGGCCGGCCCAGGTGGCTCATAAGAACAACTGACTTGGCTCCATGGTCCAAGCAGAATTTGATGCTTGGAACGGCAGCCTTGATCCTGCAACCAAAAAGAGACAACAGGTAGAGTAAGGTTACTCCTAAGAATTAGTGGGAACTATTCTATTCATGGTCTCATAAAACATAAAGCCCCCTTTCTTCTCCAAATTCCTTCAGACCTACTGTCAACAACTCAGCGATGGTCCTCAGGTCCATGTGTAGAGGAAGAAGTTAATTAGGATGTCAACCCTCCCCCTAGGATTATACAATCTCATCATGTTTTGCCCCTCATGCAGAAAAGAGTTAATATAGCAGGACTGAAGCTGCTATCTTCAGAAGGACCTGCTTGCAAGGTTGGCCCTTAGCTGGTATCTGGGAACTTGGCTTTTGAAGTGGTCCCTCAGTTCTCTGACAAGGGCTGCTCACAGTCCCTAGACTGTCTGTACAAACAAGGTGATTTACGCTCAACACTTGCTTCCCTCTAAGAGGAATTTTGGTAGTTGCTGGGCAGAGGGTGCCTATGTGATCAGCTGCCAGTAAAAATCTTGGGAGCTGAGTCTCTAAAGGGCTTCTCTGGACAGAAACATTGTACGCAATTATTGCATTTTTCACTGCTGGAGAAAGGAGCACGCTTGGTGTGTCCCATCATGAGAGGGAGAAAGCATGGAAGCCCATGCATGGATTTCTCCAAATTCTGCCTGTGTCTTTTCCCTTTGCTGATCCTGTCATGCATCCTTTCACTGTAATAAACTTTAGCAGTGAGAACTATATGCTGAGTCCTGTGAGTCCTTCCAGTGAATCACCAAATATGTGGGTGGTCTTAGGGACCCCTGAAACATCCTAAGTGTTCGACTGTGGAAGAAATATAAAATTCCCAAATCTTGAAACCATTACAAGAAATTTGGGGAAAACTGAAAAACATGTAACTTTTCTGCACCCGTTACAGATCCTAAGTCACTTTTTTACGTAGGTAAAAATAAATACATTATATAGAATGTGGTTTACATAATGCATCGCATTTACTAAATTATAGTTTAACCTAACATTTATTAAACCTCCTTTAAACACTTCAAATTTTTGTTACAAACCCAATTCTAACTTTCCATTCTTGGCAGTCTTTAAGAAATTAAAATTGATAACAAAGAAAATCATTTATTTATTCAACAAATATTTATTGGATGCTTCTTTTGTGGCAGCTACTATATCAGATTCTGAGAATACAATAGTAAATAAAATAGTCTCTGCTCTCATAGAAGTGGTAAGAACTATGGAGAAAATAAATCAAGGTAGGGGGACAAGAATGACTGGAGAATAGTGGTGAAGGGGATTTTAGAGAGGGTGGCCAGGGAAAGTCTCTCTGATAAGGTGATATTTCAGCAGAGAATGGAATAATAAAAAGCCAAGTTATGTTTCTAAAATATCTTATGCTACTTGGCAGATATAGAAACTCATTTATACCAAATAAAGAAGAAACCTTCATCAGGTACAACGTTTGCCCGATGAAACCAAATTAATCTTCAGGGCTATCCCTTATTGGCCAAGTTCTATTATTTCTAATGCTTCATTTTGTTAATCAACTCCATGGAGTTCTGAAAATGAAAAGATCTACTCAGACCTGTTTCTCTGTTTTTTACTTATAAAATACCTTGATAGGCATATTTCCAATCTTTTATGTGTGCTACAGAAAATAATGAAAGTCAAGAAGGGTCAGAGGTGCCTTGTACAAAGACGTTCCACTATGGTGCAGCAGGGATGTGCTTGGCAAAATGCCAGGCTCTATTCTGGGGCCAATATCTGAAAGTGTTCTGGGTCTATACCTGCACTGTACTATATGGTAGCCATTAGCCACAGGTGTCTCCTGAATACTAGAAATGTGGCTAGTCCAGATTGGTATGTGCTGGATCTCAAATAATACCAAAAAAGTTAAATGTTCCTTTGATTAATTTTTAATTGATTACAAACTAAAATGATTATTTGGGGCTTACTGGATTAAATAAAATGTATTATTACGTTCACCTGTTTTTCTTTACTTTTTTAATGTGGCCACTAGAAAATCTTAAATTACATGTGGCTCATATTATATTTTTATTAGACACTGCTGGTCTATACCATTGGAACGTACCTTTCCAGCTCAAACCTTTCATTTAAAATTTAAAATAAAAACCTTCTTTTACAATCTAGTCAAAAGCAAGAGCAATACTATCACTTAAAATTTCTGCTTCTGAATCTAGGAGCCAAGACATTTGGAGCAGCCTAAACCGACTGAAAATATTACTTCTGAAGTCTTTTCCCTTAAATCAAAATTCTCGAAAACTGATTTTATCGGGGCCAGCTAGAATAGGGGCTTGTAAAACTACATGCACAGTTCTTCATTTTGCAAGGGAAGCCAAGTAACCTTAAACCTTTATATTCTTTAAAAATGCATAATCCCAAATTCTTCAAATTTAAAAAAAATGGGGGGAGAAAAAAATCGCTTTCTTAAAATGATTTTTTTCAATTTCTAAATTCTCATAAGAAGGCAAACCAGATGGTGGGTTGTTGAAAGCCAAGATCACATGGCTTAAGTTGCCATAGTTCTACAATAAGGAAGTAAAACCATTTCATCCCATATACTCAGACCCAGGTACATCGTAAACCTAGCTCAAGGATTAGCAGGGACATTACCTCTGGTTGTTTGTTATCTGGTTGTTCTTCATAGGAACATTGAAGTCCACTCTGAAAAAGAAACAAAGTGTTGGGTTCAGAGCCATGATCAATTTTTCATTCCCCCAAAGATTAGGAGAGAGACTTTTAGTGAACCAGTTAAATAAGTTGGAAGTTCAAAAGTCACCTTAAAAATAATCAGCAGTATCAGAAGATGGTGATTAGCCATGGGGAGGAGGGTGGGAGTAGTGACTGGGATAGGACACCAGGGGGAGCTTCAGGGGTTCTGGTAACGTTCTCTTTCTTGACCTGGGTGACGAATGTGCTCCTTTAGTGATTGCTCTTTGAAGCTTATGATTTGTGCCCTTTTAGGTACGTATCTCATACTTTTTAAAAGAGAAATTTTAAAAAATAAAAAACAACTTAAATCACAGGAACTAGCCCTGAAGACCAGGGAAGCTAAAGCCAGTTCCATCTAAAAAGATTTCTATGTGGGCCCAGCATGATAGTATCTAATAAGAGTGGCAGCTGGAGGAGTGAGGGGTTATAGGGAACACGTATGGATTTTGATTCCTTTGATAGTATTTCTGGGTTCTAAGGAAGCAAACATTACTCAAAAGAAAAAAATTAATTGGAACAATAAAACACGTCAAGAGAATATCATTCTTTTGGGAGAAAGGCTGGGACCTCGGGACCAGAAAGAAACCCAGTATCCAGGACCAAGTTCAAGCAGTATCCTTCAAGCAAAACACAGACAATAACAAGAAGATAGCCTCTTTCTAAAAGCCTGAGAGGACACTTTGCTGTACACCTGAAACTAACACAACATTGTAAATCAACTATACTTCAATAAAAAATTTTTTTTTAATTAAAGAAAATAAAAGGCTTAGAGGAGAGGATGGAACATGTGACCCTGCCCACCTGACAAACAGGCAATTAGGAAAGAAATGATCCAGATAGCACAAGCAGGAAATTCCCTGGCGATCCAGTGGTTAGGATCCACTGGTTAGGACTGCTGGGGGCCAGGTTCAATCCCTGGTCGGGATCCCACAAGCCACATGGCACAGCACACGGCCCGAGGGTGGCGGGGGGAGGGGGAGGGGTGTGGATAGCAATTTACTGCAGTCTCCTTTCTTACCCAACAGATTGCTGCTTTACCATTTTTAAGAACTGATCATTCCTTCCCCCTTCTTGCAAACTCCTTAGAACCTCAGGCTACTTCAATCTGACTGAAAACGATGTGCGATAGCTATTTGTAAGGTTTAAGTTTTGCCTGCCAAGATCCTTTTTAAGTGATTTTTTTCTCATCTCTAGAATGGGGATGATACTACTATCTACTTCACAGTTATTGTGAAAATTAAATGAGTTACCGATTTGGAAAGTGCTTTGGAGAGTAACTGATACACAGTAAGTGCCATAAAAGTGGTAGCTATTATTATACATGCTAAGGCTTCTCCAAAACGTGATTCTGTGATCTAAAAGGCAGATCAACCATTACTAAAAACAGCTAGCAACACGCACTAAGGGACTACAGTGAAGGTATGACCTAGTTAAAAAGACTGCTGCCATGTTTGACCACAAAGTTCCATCACTAGGCCTTCCTCTCTAAGGCTGAGGCTTGGTAGACAATTACAAAATCCTAGACCTACTAAGAAGACCACCAATTTCCTATGTCCCCTAGGTCTGTACTCTAGTTCACTGAAGAACAGCTTTTCCAAAGGTGAGTTGAAGGACTACTTCTGTATTCAAACATTTTAATTAAAATCTTAAAAAAATAAAGGCAGTATGCCTCTAAAGAAAGAAATACAGTCTACTTAATTTCAGGCTACTCGATTCTGATTCTAAGCATCTTCTTTAAATATCCTGAACAAGGCCCCTGCCAGCCTTAAAGTGCATTCCAAAGAGGACAGAGTATCCCATTACCAAGAGTCATTTTCTCCCACCCCCTGCAGCCTCCCAGAAGGCCCACATTCAAAAGGGCTAATGGCAAGGGGCTGAGCATAAGCCACCCTTGCAGTGCTGCTCCCTACCCCCAAGCCCTGACAGAGAGGAAGTTCTTTGGAAACATTCAAGAATCTCTCTCATCTATCCACACTGCCATGGCATAGCTTACTGATGAGAATTGGACTTGTATTCTCTTCTCATTGCTTGTGGAATATCTTCCCTCATCATCTCCTAGACTCTCAACAACAGGTCTGCTTTTAGCTTCTCCTGTCTAAGGACTCCACCACAGAAACTGCTCTGACCTACACATTCCACTGGTTCTGTGTAAAATCTGCACCCCTTCCTTTTCCACTTCCCTTAAACAATCCCGAGCTTAGCCTCAGGCACAAAGTCAGATATCACTACACACCAATCATAATGGCTGAAATTAAAAAATGACATCAAACGCTAGTGAGGATGCAGAGCCATTGAGCACTCATATACTGCCAGTAGGAATGTAAAATGATGCGGCTGCTTTGGAAAACAGTCTGGGAATTCCTCAAAAGGCTAAGCATATGACCCAGCAATTCCACTCCTAGGTGTTTACCCAAAAGAAATGACAGCATATGTCCATACCAAGACTTGTGAACAAATGTTCAACATTCACAGAAGCTTTATTTGAAATAACTCCAAACTGGAAACAACCCAGATGTCCTTCAAACTGTGGACCATCCATAGCATAGACTACTACTCAGCGATACAAGGAATGAACTATTGATACATGCAACATGGATAAATCTCAAGGGCATTATGCTAGGTGAAAAAATGCCATCCCAAAGGGTTATATACTGTGTGATTCCACTTATATAACCTTTTTGAAATAACAAAATTTTACAAATGGAGGAGAGATTAGTAGTTACCAGGGGTTTAGGAATGGAGTGAGAGAGGCCACGACTCTAAAGGAGTAGCATGAGGGAGATCTTGGCAGTGCTCAAACAAAACTAGTTTTGTATCTTGATTGTGGTGGGAATTACACAAATCTACACATGTGATAAAACAGCAAAGAACTATATACTTTATTCCAATGTCAACTTCCTTCCTACTCTTGATATTGTACTATAATTATGTAAGATGTATCCAATGAAGGAAACTGGGTGAACACAGGACCTCTCTATACTATCTTTGCAACCTCCTGTGAATGTATATAATTATTTCAAAATGAATCTTAAAAATATTAATTTAGTTGTAATAAAGATATCAAGACTATCACCTGAAATCGCAGGAGTCCAGGCCCAGTTCCATTAAAAGCTCTCAGAGGAACCATTCCCACCCTCGCTTTACTGCCTCTGACTACAAAATTGGGGTATTATGGCTCCCTTAGAGACTTCTTTTTTCTCCCCTGCTCTCAGTTTTTCCCCCCTGTTTCTTCTTCCACTACACCAAGGCTGTTGCTTAACAAGTTACAACAGGTTAGGGAAAAAAGAGTGAGGTTTAAAAAAATGGGAGGAGGGAGAGAGGTGGGGGAGAGCAAGCAAAAGGGAAGCGCTTCACAAGTCGGCAAAGGAGTAAGACTGGCAACCTATGAGAGGAAAAAAGGAAATGACATTGCAAAAATTAAACAGGAAATTTACTCAAAGGGCCAAATGGAGTCCTAAAAAACTGAGGTAGAACCTGGTAATTAGCCAGTCAGAGATTTCCGGCTATCTGAAGTTCCCTCAACAAATCAGTCAATTTCCCTTGGCAATTCAAAGCAGGGGCCCGAAGACTCTACAAACATCACAGCTCCCTTTTGCAAGACAAAGAAAGGAGGCAAGTGAAGCAGCCACTACTCCGGAGGCCCCACTTCCGGAACACTGCCAGCAAGCACCACATAAAGGCAATTGAGACAAAAAGAAATTTGAGCTGACGAGGCATGGCTGCCTCTGTTCTAGAGCTACATTAATAATCTGAGAAAAAAGCAACGTCCTGTTCTCAGGCCAAATAAGTTCTATCCAGATTACAGGGAAAAATTATTGACTGCAACCTTCAGCAGACAAAGCTCTATTTTAACCTGTCCCTATTCACTATGTCCAAGAATTTAGACAATCTGGTTGGTAGCCAAGGAGACCCAAATTCTAGTCCTGGCTCTACCACCAACTTGCTAGTTCAGTGACCTTGGACAGGTCATTTTCCATCAGCAAAACAGGACTAGCCAATCATTTCAAGGCTCAGGGTTAATCTGTGTTAAATGAAACTTTAAGACCTTGGGCAGAAACATATTTCGTATTAGGTCCAGAGGGAGAAAAGATAAGCACCTCCTCTAGTCTCACTCCCAGCCAGCCCAGATAATTCCTCAAGCCAGTTTCCCTGGGAAGAGAGGAGATAAAGCCCAAGACTGCAATTGTAGGAAGGTAGCCAAGATGATGCCCCACCTCTTGTCTTTCAGCTGGTGCCTGCATCTGGAAAGGTCAGCCTTGAGCACAGTGGAGACGGGAGGAAATCACTAAAATCTAAGATCTAGTTGCATGCCAATGTCCACTTGTCCTGTTTTTCATAGGGTCTATCCCCCTTCCTTAAGAGCATCTGAGGGGTAGATAGGGCCCTTATCTAATACTAGGATGGCTATGATTCCTACTTTGTCCAGATTGCAAAGGACTAGGTGATTTAGCAAAAGGGGGACACCAGGTGTTCTTCATGGCCATAAGCCATTGAGTTCTTTTAATTATTTCCATAGCAGGGCAGAGAAGGCCAATTGCAAACTAATAGTGGCCATAATGAAATTAGAGGGAAGGGGAGAGCTACATCAACTTTTAGGGTGTCCATACAGTTCACTAATTCACAGTGCATACCTTCGTTTAAGCCTTAGGTAAAGGCAGATCCCCTACTGCTTTCTGCATCCATTAATACGCAAAAGTTGCCCTCTCTTGAACCAGCCCAAATTGGGAAAGGGGCTGGATCACATCATGCACATGCCTGCCCATCAATCAACCACTTCCCTAAAAGGACAAGACTCCACAACGCTATCAGTGCAAGCCCTTATGGCCCCCACAAAAGCACCACCCTTGGATCCTGTCAAGGTCAAGTCCATCAGTTACATACCTAACTGAATTCCTGCACTTAGCTCCTGGCATGCACGAATGTACATGTTACAAAAAGGATAAATGTAAAAGCTCCACACATTATACTAGTTAATTCTGGCAAACAAGGGAAAAGCCATGTTGGTAAGTGACCAGGAATCCACATGTTTGGAGTAAAAGACCCCAAAGCGCATGGGGAGCCTTCGCCACTTCTAATATCCTGCTTCTCTCGCCACCTGTGGGGGTGAGGTTAGAAAACAGCAAGAATGAGCAGCCACACCCTTCTCTAGCATTACCCAGTATGTGGCACAATCCTGGTGCAAAACCCATGGCCTGTAGTCCAAAGACACGTAGAGCGGCAGCGGCCTGTTACATAAGCCCTGCAGGGCCTCCTTCGGTGCGCCCACCCCACCTCTCCCTCCCACCCCCAACGCTTTAGTGGGCTCTACTCCAGAACAACGAAATCAACATTCTCTGGGAAAGATGTCCTTTTGTGCAGGGCCATTTCTGATTTGTCTGGGATGGTCTACGGTGGTGGGAGAAGGGAAACTAACCAAATGACCTTTCAAGGTCCCTTCCCTGGGGGTCTAGGGATCTGCAGGCTAAGCATCACATCCCACCTCGCCAACCGGGAACTGGAGGCGATAGAACTGCCTTTCAGAAATAAGAGAAGAGAGCAAAATGGATCCCTGCAATCTGAGCCCTTCCTGGGTGGATCCACCCCCGCAAAGGGCAACTTCGGCTCACTTTTTGGGTTGGGGAAAATGAGGTTAGAAACCGTTAAACCCGGGCAAAGCTTCAGCCACAATGGTGGGCAGCCCAGTCCTGCAGGGCTAGGACCCATGGGGCCGAGACGAGGACTAAAGGCCACTTTGGGCAGGAGGGAAAGCAAGTCGGCCCCGGCCGAAGAGGCTGCGGCAGAGTCCCGAGGATTACCTCATGATGACCCGCTTCCCCTTCACGTCCATCTTGTCCAGAGTCAGCTTGTTAGAGAGCGACATCTTGGCAATTCAGCGGCAGCGAGAGGCCGAGGGAAGAGACTGTGCAGCGACAGCGGCAGAGACTGCAGCCGACCCGCGCTCGGAACGCGTGGAAAATGCCGAGCGCCTAGCGGACCCGGTCGCCCCGCCTCCCACCTCGCCCCGCCCCTTTCCGGCCGCCGCACCCTGCTCGCCGGCCACGCGGGCAGCTATAGGACGCGGCCCGAAGGCGCCTGCGTGCTGCTATTGTTCCAAGGCGCTGTCAGTCTGCGAGGGCGCTGGCGGGACGTGCTGCTGCCGTCTGTCACGTCCGGCACGCAGCGAGCCGCTGGGAACCTTCGTGACCAGAGGCGGGAGGCGGTGCCGCCGGGCCCGCAGGTGGAGGGCAAGGGAGAGGTTGGCGCCGAGGGGCGGACGTGGAGAGAGTCTGAGGTCCAAGGCCGCCGTCTCGGTCCCTACGGCCGCGCCCAGAGCAGCTGCAGCGCCGCGCAAACCCACGACAGCCTGGGGAAAAGCGCCACCCCGCACGCACCCCATGGAATTGCCCGCAGCCGTATCCGGATAGATGCAAGTGGCAGCTCCTTTTGGAAAATTTCTGTTTTCCTGGCTCCCCCAAATGGAATTTTCTGTAAGACTGCTAAGGAGCCTTTAAGAATTGAGACCTCTTAGGAGTTGGGAAAGGCCCTGGTTCCCCCTGTCCCCCCCCCCCTCACCTTTTTTGTAATAAGTACAATGTAATTGTTTGGTTACGACTTGAAGCTAATGGCAAACGCTTAGAGCATTTTTCATATTTTAACTCACATTGCTCACAAAACTCGCAATCCTCATTTTACAGATGAATTAACTCATGTACAAGGAGGTTTAGTGACTTGCTTAGGGTTTCAGATCTTGTAAATGGTGGATTCAAACCTAGGCAGTTAAGATGTAGAGTCCATACACTTACTTAACTATAGTATAGTACAGACAGCCATTGCTCAGAACTAGGCACTCGGGTCCAACATGCTTACAGAGTTGGCTGGAATGAAGTAATTTGAGTCAGAAACAAAAATTTCCCACATGGCACTCAAGGTCCAGGTAAGATGTAGGAAATATTAATTCATAGTGCATTGGTATTGAGACACTAGTTCAAAGTTATGAGATAAGCATTGGTTTCTTTTAATCCTGTCAATGTATATTTGGGAAATCTTCATGGAGTTACTTCCAACTGAGTCTGCATTTGAGGCCCAGATGGGCCTTCTGGCCTCCCGGTGATCAGCTCTGCATATATTTAGTGCTTATTTCACTCCACCTGGGCTACTGTGGTAGTGGGAAGCAATTCCTTTTGGGTAAGATAGAATAGCAACCAAGGGTGTCAGCAAAGAAAGCAAAACAAGCATACAATCTGACACACTGAATTTAGTAATACTTCCCAATTATTGAGTGCTTGCTGTATGCCAGACACTGTGCTAAGGACTGAACGTGCATGACTCATTTATGACTCACAAAAGCTTTGAAGTAGGTACTCTTATTATCTCTATTTTGCAGATGAGAACATGGAAGCTCAAAAAGATCAGAAAGCTTTATCCACTACAGATCTGAAGCAGCATCAGAGATGCAAAGATCCTAAAATGGGAAAGAGCCTGAGACAATATAAAAAGTCCAGTGTTGCTGGAAAATAGAGTGGAAGGAAGAGAGGTCTAAAATTATACCGGTGAGGCAAGGTAAGGAGAGACCAGATCCTGTGGGCTTATAACCATGATGAAGATGTGATTTTTATCCTAAGAGCTATGAGAAGCCATTTGTTGCAGTCACTGTTACCTTGTATTCATGATATATAAAGAACTCTCAAAACTCAATGGTAAGAAAACAAACTCAATTTTTAAAAAATGGTCACAGGACTTAGACACTTCCCTAAAGAGAATATACAGGTGACAAATAAGCACATGATAAAATGTTTAATACCATTTGATATTTGGGAAATGCAAATTAAAACCACTATGAGGGGCTTCCCTGGTGGCGCAGTGGTTAAGAATCCACCTGCCAATACAGGGGACACGGGTTCGAGCCCTGGTCCGGGAAGATCCCACATGCCATAGAGCAACTAAGCCCATGTGCCACAACTACTGAGCCTGCACTCTAGAGCCCACGTTCCACAACTACTGAACCCACACACCACAACTACTGAAGCCCGTGGGCCTAGAACCCGTGCTCCACAACAAGACAAGCCACCGCAATGAGGAGCCCGCGCACCACACAAAGAGCAGCCCCCGCTCGCCGCAACTAGAAGAAAGTCCGTGCACAGCAACAAAGACCCAACGTGGCCAAAAATAAATTAATTAAATTAAAAACATTTTTTAAAAAACCCACAATGAGATGCAACTTTATATCTATTAAGATGGCTAAAATAAATATAAAAATAATAATACCAACTGTTAACAAGGATGCAGAACTCTGCACTGGAACTCTCCTACATTGCTGGTAGAAGTGCAAAATGGTACAGCCACTCTGGAAAACAGCTTGGCAGTTTCCTATAAAATTAAACCTATACCTAGCATATGACCCAGCAATCCCCCACCCAGGTATTCACCCTAGAGAAATGAAGATTTATGATGTTCACACAAAAACCTGTACATACATGTTTATAGCAGCATAATTCATAATTGCTCAGAACTGAAAACAATGCAGAAGTCCTTGAATGGATAAGCAAACTGAAGTATGTTCATACGTTGAAATACTGGTCAGCAATACAAAGGAATGAACTATTAATACAAGCAGCAACTTGCATGAACCTCAAGGGTATCATGCTGAATGAAATAAGGCACACTCATGAGTTTCATGGTGTGTAAGATTCCAAATGTATGACAGTCTGGAAAAGGCAAAGCTAGAGGCATGGAGATCAGATCATTGGTTGCCCAGGACTAGGAGCTGGTGGAATATGTGACTACAAAGGAGATGCATGAGGAAGATTTTTGTGGCAATTGAACTATTCTGCATTCTGAGTGTGATAGGGGTTGCATGAATCTATACCTGTATTAAAACTCACAGCACTGGCCCCCAAACAAAATAAGTGGAAAAAAAGGAAAAGCTCTACAGGCCAATATTGCATAACTCAAACAGAACATCTACCAGCTAGATTCAGCCCATGAGCTATGAGGTTTTAACCTCTACCCTTTAGTTTGTAGTGCTCATATTAAAATACAGCACCTCAACATAATCTATGGTGTTAGAAGTCAGGATAGTGGTTTCCTTTGGGGAGGAGGAGTGGGTAGTGACTGACGATCCATATGAGGGCTTGTAGGGTGCTGATAATGTTCTGTGTCTTAATCTGGATGGGTTAGGGTAACCAACCATCTAGTTTGTCCAGAACAGAGGGGTTTCCCAAGATGCAAGTCTTCCAGTGCTAAAACCAGGACACCCCTAGGGAAGTTGGAACAGTTGGTCACTCTAGCAGTTATATGGGTATGTTCACCTTGTGAAAATTCATTGAGCTGTATAGTTGTGATTCATGCACTTTTCTACATGTGTGTTATAAAATACTTTGCCTTCAACTGGGCACAGATGAGGTCTGATTAGCACAGGGTACACTAGAACTGTTATTTACAATAATGTAGACTTCTATTAACTCAACTTAAGGTTGCATTATCATTTTTCTCAGTCATGCCATAGAGCTAAAGCTGTGGTAAATTAAACGTCTCAGATATTTTTCACATGAACTGCTTTTTGGACATGGCAACCCTTTGCTTCATTTATACAGGTAATTTCTAAACTTAGAGAGAGGACTTTAGATTTTTTTTCCCCTATTAAAGTTCATCCTGGGACTTCCCTGGTTGTCCAGTGGGTAAGACTCTGCGCTCCCAATGCAGGGGACCCGGGTTTGATCCCTGGTCGGGGAACTAGATCCCGCATGCATGCTGCAACTAAGAGTTCGCATGCCACAACTAAAGAAGTCTGCATGCCATAACTAAAGATCCCGCATGCCACAACTAAGACCATGTGCAGTCAAAATAAATAAATAATAAATAAATAAATATTTTAAAAATTCAGGGGCTTCCCTGGTGGCACAGTGGTTAAGAATCCGCCCGCCAATGCAGGGGACACGGGTTCAATCCCTGGTCTGGGAAGATCCCACCCACATGCTGCGGAGGAACTAAGCCCGTGCACTACAACTACTGAGCCTGTGCTCTAGATCCCGCGAGCCACAACTACTGAGCCCGCGCACCTAGAGCCCGTGCTCCACAACAAGAGAAGCCACTGCAATGAGGAGCCTGCGCACTGCAACGAAGAGTAGCCCCCACTCGCCACAACTACAGAAAGCCCGCACGCAGCAATGAAGACCCAATGCAGCCAAAAATAAATTAATTCATTAAAAAAAAATTTCGGAAAGCAGCAGTGGAATTAAATTTTCGAAAAAAAATAAAGTTCAACCTGCTTTTGCTCTTATTCTATTATATTTTACTGAAATATATGTTTGGCTTTGGGGATTTAATGTCTTAGCCTGGACCCGCATGATATTTTGCATGCTATTTAAAGACATGAAAGAGCTCTCATCCACCAAATTCTATCCCCTTCACCCACCCTTGACATTATATATCAAAACCACCACTTTTGGGGCTTCCCTGGTGGTGCAGTGGTTGAGAATCTGCCTGCCAATGCAGGGAACACGGGTTCGAGCCCTGGGCTGGGAGGATCCCACATGCCGCGGAGCAACTAGGCCCGTGAGCCACAGCTGCTGAGCCTGCGCGTCTGGAGCCCGTGCTCCACAACAAGAGAGGCCGCGACACTGAAAGGCCCGCGCACCGCAATGAAGGGTGGCCCCCACTTGCCACAACTAGAGAAAGCCCTCGCACAGAAACGAAGACCCAACACAGCTAAAAATAAATAAATAAATAAAAAATTAAAAAAAAATAAACCACCACTTTTTTCTGAGTAGCCCCTCCCTCATTGACTCACCTGCCAATACAGTTCCGAACCCTTAGAACACTCTTGTTGTTATAAATTCAACTAAATTTTATTCACAGTAGTTGGGAAATATATGTACTAATTAAGGAGATTTTATGGTTAACCAAGTGTAATGGCGATGTGACATTTCACTCAGAACCCCCTCTTCAGAACTAAGGCACTCATTCCTAGCTGCTGGGAATATTGGTTGCCGACTGCTCACAACTGAGTACCTCCTCAGAAATTGTCCTGTGTTGAAGGGAGCTGCCTTGCCTAAGGTCATGCCCCCTTCTCAGGGGCAGCCCACATGCAGTGATTGCTCAATGAAGGTCACAAAGGCCTAGTTTCTTTGCTTCATTTCAGGACATTTCTGAAGGACCATCTCAGTCTGTGAGATTGGTTGCGACCTCTTTGCAGCTTCTCCCTCTCTATCCAGTCCTGATTTCCTTACTCCTTTACAGGTGTTGTTCCCAAAAGCAGCCCCCAATAATCCACCTGCACACAAATCTCAAACTCAGAGTCTGTTTCCCAGGGAACCTTGGGAAGAATTCTAAGATGACTCCCATGATCTTCACCTTCCAGTATTCACATCTTTGTATAATCCTCTCCCCTTGAGTGAGTGGGGCCTGCGACTTGCTTCTAACTGATGGAATATGCTGAAGATGATGGCATGTCACTCCTATGATTAGATTACAATGTAGATATAAGACTCCCTCTTGCTGGCATGCACTAGAGAGACTCCCTTGCTGGCTTTGAAGTAAACTGCCATATTGTGAAAGGGACTATGGAGAGGGTCACATGGAAAGGAACTATGGGTGGCCTCTAGGAGCTGAGAGCAGCTGTTGGTAAATAGCTAGCAAGAAAACAAGAACCTCAGTCCTACAACTGTAAGGAGGTGAAGTCTGCCAACACTCTGAGAAAAGTGGATCTTTCCTTAGTTGAACCTCTGATGAGACTGCCACCCTGGCCAACATCTAGATTGTAGTCTGGTGAGACTTTGAGCAGATTACCCAGCCAATATGAGCCCAGGCTCCTGACTTACAGAAACTGTGAGATAATAAATGGGTGTTGCTTTAAACTGTTAAATTTGTTACACAGCAATAGAAAACTAATATACCAACCTATGACACCAAGAGCTAATACATACACTTATAGAAAGAGTCAAGGAAGACTGGAGAATGAGAAGCCTTCATGGTGTACAACATTTGATTTTGAAATTATATCAAACTGTTCTTAGAGATATCTCAACTTGTAGAGAAAATCTTTTGATGGGGATTCTATTTTTAATTAGGTAACTTGATATTCTGCTCCAGAATGGAATGAAGTTGAGACATCCTAAAATTTTGCAGTATCTGAATTTGTCAAAACAGTCAAAGGAATTAAAAGTAGAGATAACTTAATGGACAAGATTTTGTCTTATAAAAACATTAGTCAAGGAGAGGTACTCTGAATGGAGTCAAAAAGACAGAACCTGTGAATATATTTGAGCTGAAGTATATATACTTTCTAATAAAAATATTAGTATTGAGAATGTTTTCCATTTAGTAGAATTTTTTTCTTCTCCTGTAGAGGGTGTTTTCTCAGTTAAAAACATTGTGATGAGAAGAATCAATTGAAGATGTTTGCATTTTCAAATTTATTAACCATAAAATGCAACTGTGAAACAAATTGCAGGCAATTTTATGAAAAAATTTAAAACATCACGACCATATTGGAAAAAATATGTTTTCAGAAAAATATTGGTAACGTGGTGTTAGAGACAGGTGTGGCTAAGAAACTGATTAAAGTATGTGAGTATATACCAAAAAAATTCTGCTTGTGTTATTTTTTAATGTTCAGATAATCAACATAAGTAAGTGTTTTTTGCTTTAATGTACAGTGGTATATGTTGTTTTTATTTTTAGAAAGAATTTTATTTTATTTATTTATTTTTTTTAATAAATTTATTTATTTATTTATATTTGGCTGTGTTGGGTCTTCGTTTCTGTGCGAGGGCTTTCTCCAGTTGCGGAGAGCGGGGGCCTCTCTTCATCGCGGTGCGCGGGCCTCTCACTGTCGCGGTCTCTCCCGTTGCGGAGCACAAGCTCCAGACGCGCAAGCTCAGTAGTTGTGGCTCACGGGCTTAGTTGCTCCGCGGCATGTGGGATCTTCCCAGACCAGGGCTCGAACCCGTGCCCCCTGCATTGGCAGGCAGATTCTTAACCACTGCGCCACCAGGGAAGCCCAAGAATTTTATTTTTTAAATTAGTTTTTAACAGAACTGTTTTATAGCCTACCAATATAATAAAGCCAATTTGTTGATCAGCAGGTAAATATTTCATATATACTGAATTGCTTTAGTGCCTCCTTTCACTCTCTAAAGTATTCCAGTTTAGTTAATATGGTCTCCCTAAGGCTTTAGGATCTTTTCTTTTTGGCTTTATCCCTATCCTTTAGCTTAGCAGTCTCTATAACCCAGATCTCATTTCATATGCAAACTTCATCTTCGGCAAATGTAAAAGGGTCACTTATTTGGGCCACTTAAGCTATCCATTCTTTATCACATTCAAGTGGGATAACAAGGAAAGGGATGTAGGAAGTTCAGAGGTATAAACAGGTTCCTGTTTTTGTTCTCTGGGAGGCCTCTTTTTGCCAATTAATTCATTAACAAGCCCCAAGAGTTGCCTCAGAAAAAGATTGATATCTCCAAGGACATGTGAGTAAAGCAATGAGAAAAGAACAAGTAAAAGGAAAAAAAAAAAAAAACCCACACACACATGAGAACACATACAGAGAGAGAGACAGAGAGAGAGGAGCTCTAACAAACAATAAATATGATTCTGAGGGAAAAAAACACCAAAATTGCGAGGGCAGGAAGGTAAAGCCTATATGAACCCTAGACACCTTTGCATTAGTCCCCTGGAGGGAAGAGTTTATGCCATTCTTCAGGTTACAGTGCCTCACTGTTGCAGGGAGGGGGACCCCTTCCAGGGCCCAAGAGTGGGCTCTTGTCTAACACTTGGAAATGAATTGTCCGAGGAGGCACGTGCTGACAATGCAAGAGACTTTATTGGGTAGGGGCGCCCGCCGGAGAGCAGCAGGGTAAGAGAACCCAGGAGGACTGCTCTGCCATGTGGCTCACAGTCTCAAGTTTTATGGTGATGGGATTAGTTTCTGGATTGTCTCTGGCCAATTGTTCTGACTCAGGGTCCTTCCTGGTGGTGCATGCATCACTCAGCCAAGATGGATTCCAGCGAGAAGGATTCTGGGAGGTTGGTAGGACATATGGACTGGCGTCTCCTTTTGACCTTTCCCGAATTCTTCCGGTTGGTGGTGGCTTGTTAGTTCCGTGTTCCTTACCAGGACCTCCTGTCATAAAATAACTCATGCAAATGGTTACTGTGGCCAGGGTGGGCAGTTTCAGTCAGGGCTTCCCCTAACACCACTACCTTCAACATTGGAGTCCTTTGCATCAGGCCACCATTGTAGTAAATACCATTTCCCCCTATTATCTAATAGAACTCCTAAGTTGTAGCCAGGTAGATGGCTATCCAGCAAGAGACTACATTTCCCCATCTCCCTTGTGGCTTGGAGTGGCCAAGTGACCAAGTTCTGGAAATCATTGTGAGCCATTTCCACATTGTGACACTGAAAGGGAAAGTTCATACTTTCCTTTGGCCCTTTTTCCCATCCTGCTGGCTAAGAGATGCCAGAAGATGAAGCAGCCACCTTGGACTCAGACATGGCAGAGCTTCTTTACCAGCCCTGGACCACTTACCTCTACTCTGTTAACCTAAAAGAGAAACCAACTTCTATCTTGTTAAACTAGTTGTGTACAATCTTGGGTCTCTTTCTTATAGTACCTGCACCCTCCTTAATAAAACCATGCTGAGCTAAAGTTGCAAAATTTAAAAAGTACACACCGAGTCACTGGAACATGAGTAGACAGATCAATGGGACAAAAGAGAAAGTCCATCATAGAACCAAATACATACAGAAAATTTGTACAAAATCAAATCAGTGGGGTAAGGATGGACTTTATTTTTTAAATGAATAGTGTTGACACAACCAGCTATCTATACTATAGAAAAAGATAAAGTTCCATCTCTTCCTCACACCATACAGCAGTTAAAACTCTAAGTGGAATGAAGATTTAATGAATTTACCCTTTGAGCCAACAGTTTCATTTCTGCAAATTTATTCACGATAAGGACATATCTGCACTTTATGGATAATGTATGTACATTTTCTCATTGTTTGTAATAGCAAAAGACAGGAAAAAAACTTGCGTCTACCAATAAGGGATTAGATTTTTAAAACTATAGTATATAATTGAATGTTACACTATATGAAGTTGTAAGAAAGAATGAGAAAGCTCTGTATCTTCAGGATGTACTTAGGTGAAGAAAGCCGGATGCAAAATAGTGTACAGTACTATGCTACCTTTTGTATAAGAAAAGGGAGAAATGAAAATATATATTTATTTTTGCTTGTATCTGTATAAACACTGAAAGGATATATCAGAAACTAATAAAATGGTTAGCTATGAGAGTGGAAAGAGTGGGGTAGATGGGGACAGGAATGGGTATGGGAGTTCTAAATCTAAGTATTATGTAAGTAATAATTATTACTATTATTAAGTATTAACAGGCAGTGCGCAGGCGCGGCGGCGCGCCTCTGCGGGGCGCTGGGCTCACTGCGCACGCGCGGCCGTCAGCTTGGTCCCAGGTGGAGCTGTTTTAGCTGAGCTGGCGCCGCCGTGAGCCTCCGAGATGAGCGCGGCAGGGGCCGACCGCTGGGCTTGGCTGCTGGTGCTCAGCTTCGTGTTTGGGTGCAATGTACTCAGGATACTCCTCCCGTCCTTCTCCTCCTTCATGCCCAGGGTGCTGCAGAAGGACGTGGAGCAGGAGTCACAGATGCGAGCAGAGATCCAGGGTATGAAGCAGGAGCTCTCCACCGTCAACATGATGGACGAGTGCCAGATACGCCAGGCTGGAGAGAAAGATCAACAAGATGACTGATAAGCTCAAAACTCACGTGAAAGCACGGACAGCTCAGTTGGCCAAGATAAAATGGGTTATAAGTGTTGCTTTCTACATATTGCAAGCTGCCCTGATGGTCACACTCATCTGGACGTACTACTCTGTCCCTGTGACCGTGGTGCCGAGTAGATGGATAACTCCACTAGACCGCCTGGTAGCATTTCCCACTGGAGTAGCAGGGCTTGCAGCAAAGGAACTGACGTCTGGAGAACTTACGTGTCCAGTGTCACCGAAATGTGAAGTAGCAGGGCTACAATTCAACCCAAGCCTGCCTCCGTAATCCAAGCCCAATACCTGGGGTCTGATACCCCGTTTATTGAAACACCACCTCTGGTTCCCAAATTCTGTGACTCCTTTTCAATTCACACTATGCTTAGCCCCTCTGCAGCATTTCCTGCTATCGGCCATTCTTTCACTTCTGAAAGAATTTCTTTTGGGTGTTAAAATTAGTACATGTCATTGTAGAATGATTAGAAATATAAGAAAAAACTTTTTAAAACACTCAGTAGCTATGGATAACCCCTCTTAACATTGTGGTATATTTTTTCCAGTCTTTTTTTCTATTTATTTTTGTATGGTTAAGGTTATCTGGCACATACAATTTTTTACCCCTCTTATTATGTAAGCCTTTTCCCATATCAATAAATTTCTTCAGATTAGGAGACGGACGTGCTGCTGGCTGTGCTGAGAGGGCAGCTTAATAAATTTCTTTATTAAGGAAAAAAAAATATATATATATATATATTTGTATTTGTCTAATGTCAGGAAGTACTTGGTTAACTCTATCACTATTGCTTATTCTGAGGTATCTCCATATTTTTAAATATCAGTATAAGAACATTTTTCTATATTGACCTTTAATTAGATTTCCACCATGAATTGATTTTAAATACTTTAGATTGATGAACAAAAAAGTTCTGTTAAGAAGTCTCTTCTGTATCAGTGCTAAAATCCAAGTACCATGAGCTCCAAGACCAGTGGCATTGCTGCCACTCTATTTGGTTCTGTCAAAGTCTTACATCCTTTAGGACCAAGCCCATTCGCCCATATTTGTTCAATTTATAGCTGCAGTTCCTGTAGTAATTCAGCATGTATCACAGACTCACTGTGTATATCTACAAATTTTTAAGCCTAACTGCTTGGGAACAAAAGTTGAAATAAACATAGAGGGAAAAATATTTAGCTTCAGGAGGCAAGATTTTACTGAGCTAGATGAATACAAAAATAAATGATGTTTGTGCTTTTTTATAAATAAATTTATTTTATTTATTTATTTACTTTTGGCTGCATTGGGTCTTTGTTGCTCCACGCGGGCTTTCTCTAGTTGCAGCAAGTGGGGGCTACTCTTCGTTGCATTGTGCATGCTTCTCACTGCGGTGGCTTCTCTTGTCGCGCAGCACGGGCTCTAGGCGTGCGGGCTTCGGAAGTTGTGGCTCGCGGGCTCTAGGGCGCAGGCTCAGTAGTCATGGCGCACAGACTTAGTTGCTCCGCGTCATGTGGGATCTTCCCGGACCAGGGCTTGAACCCGTGTCCCCTGCATTGGCAGGTGGATTCTCAACCACTGTACCACCAGGAAAGTCCCTGTTTGTGCTTTTTAAGAGGTGGTTATGCCACCTAAATATTTATGCACAATTTCTGAGAGTTCAATATGTATACATATAAAGAGGTCACATATACATATTTTTAAAAGTCTTGAATCAATTTAGAATTAATATTTGTGTAAAGTATGTATGTATGTATTCATAATTCCTACTTATTTTGCTTAACATCTCACATAAAAGCATTTTTCATGTTAAGGTACACTTTTCATAAACATACTCTTTTATGACTATAAAATATTTCATCCTATAGATGAACCATAATTCACTCAACTATTACTTTCTAAAGGTAGACATTTGAGTTGTTTACAAACACTCAAGAGCACCACAAAAAAAAGGACATAAGGAATGTCTTTGTGCATAAATCTTCCTGTATTCTGATAATTTCCTTAAAATAGAGTTCTAGACTTAGAATTACTGGATGGAGGTATATGATATATATGTAGAATTGTTCTCCAAAAGTATTTTACCAACTCCACCAGTCTCACCAGCAGTGTTTGAGAGTGCCCATTTCCTTATACATACAGAGGATTTTAAGGGTTAGGACCACTCACATTCAGTTTATTAAAAACAAACAAAAGTTAAATCTTAGCTCACCACCCCTTTCTTGCCCTTTCTGTACTCTCTCCTCCACACCATGTGCCCAGAGTCCTCTGTGCTGCTTCCCAACCACCCAGGGTCTCTCACTGAGCTGTCCCACCCAAGCTGGCCTTCCCTAGAAAAGTTGACACTCTAGACTTTTCCCTCCTTATCTCATCCCCACACCCAAATTCAAAACTCTATATCCTGCATGCTATCCTCTTGGCCTGCCCTGGCCAGCAGATCAATCTTTTTTTTTTTTAATAATTTTTTTTTATTAAACCAAAGAAACGTTGGGTCTTTGTTGCTGCGCGCAGGCTTTCTCTAGTTGTGGCGAGTGGGGGCTTCTCTTGTTGCGGAGCACGGGCTCTAGGCACGTGGGTTTCAGTAGCTGTGGCACGCGGGCTTAGTAGTTGTGGCTCGCGGGCCCTAGAGCACAGGCTCAGTAGTTGTGGCCCACGGGCTTAGTTGCTATGCGGCATGTGGGATCTTCCCAGACCAGGGCTTGAACCTGTGTCCCCTGCATTGGCAGGCGGATTCCTAACTGCTGCGCCACCAAGGAAGTCCCAATTGATCTTATATATTCATTACCAACAATGTATAATAAATGATAATAAAGAATAAATGTGTTAGGCCAAAAAATGGTCCCCAAAAGATATTCACATCAAATGCCTGGAACTTGTGTATGTTGCCCTATTTGGAAAAGAGTCTTTGCCGATGTCTATTGAATTAAGCATCTTAAAATGAGGAGAAAATCCTTGATTTTCCAAGTGGGCCCTAAATGCCATTACAAGTGTCCCTATAAGAGAGAGGCAAAGGAAGATCAGGCACACAGAACAGGAGAAGACCATGTGAAGAGGCAGGCAGAGATTCGAGTGATGCAGCCACAAGCTCAGGAACAGCGGCCAGCAACCAACAGAAGCTGGAAAAGGCAAAGAACAGATTCTCCCCTAGAGCTTCTAGAGGGATCATGGCCTCGCCCACACCTTGATTTTGGACTTCTGGCCTCCAGAACTATGAGAGAATAAATTTCTGTTGTCACCATCTTTGTAGTAATTTGTTACAGTAGTCACCAGAAACGAATACAGTGCATCACTACGTTCTCTCCGTTAACACTAAGGCTGTACTTCAGGACAAGACTGTGGAAGAGATATTGTGGTTTATTAAATAACCACCAGGTGGCAGTACTGTGCAGGGGCTAGCAAGGAAACCGGTTCTGCTACTTCACATTCTCTCTGGTCCCCTTTCCTTTCATCACTGCAACTCACTGATGCCAATCTTCTTTCTAACCCTAAAAAGCTGCTGGCTTGGGCCTTGGGCATCCACAGGTAGTTTAGATTATAGAGATTAGGTTGGGCATTTCAGGGGATGGTAAGCAATGAAATGAGATCTGTCTTTTAGTACTCTACAAAGCTTGAAGTACCGTCAAAGCTGAGCTGTATCCTTTGAGGGAAACAACCCAGGTCTCCCTTTAGGGATGACCTTTAGCAAATGGTGAAGTGGACAAAGCTGGTGGCCTCTATGTTTCTAGCTACTCCTTTTCAGTAAGCCCATCCTCAGACACCCAATGATCTTTCTGCCCCAGGTCCTTCAGTCATGAGGAAGGTGAATTTCTCAGCTAACATCTATGGGCCAGGCATCCTCCTAAGACCATCTGTACATTATTTCACTTAGTCTTTAACACAGCCTAGAAAAAGCTAACGTAATTATCCTGATTTTACAGAGTGGAAAACTGGGGTTTAGAGCGGTCAAGTAACAGGGTTACAGTTCTTAAGTGGTCGAGTCAAGCCTCAAACCTTGGTCATCTGATATTAATTGCCATATCTTAGTGCTACTGGGCTTCTGGCCATCTTTCTCTAATTTAACATTTACTGTCTGTATCACTCATTCGACTAGCATTTTAATTATCTGTTACACAAATATATGTTATCTCCTAATTAGATCGTAAACTCCATTAAGCCAGGGACTACACCTTAAGCTGTGTTTGCAGTCACGTATCACCTGTGGCAGTGACCCTAAAAGTTTTAGCTTTTCACTAGATGCTTAACATTTCTCATCTTGGGAAACAGTTCCCCCAGTTAGAACCCCTGTCGGTGTCACTTTATTTAATGATTTTCAATTTAGAAAGATTCCATTGAGAACTTTATTTGGAAACTACAAAATTGTTAGGACTGGACTTAGAGCCACCATAATCCACAATAGCTTTATCTCAGTTCCTCCTAAATGTTTTAGGATGCAATAGGCCACCTATAACAGGCTTAAATTCCTCCTAGAGGTACAATATAATAAAATCAAAGATGATTGTAGTAAGTGACATTATTGGGTCAATGTCACCTTCTTAATCTGCAGACAAACCTTTACAGCAGTCAGTGTCCAGATATATCTACAAACCTGTTTTTATAGTTCCCAAGTTAATAGATCCTCTATTCTCATTTTTGCATTGTATATCTGCATTTTCTTAGGCTAATTCTAACTCAAGTTGTTTCCTGTTTTAAATGAACACATATGTAGCTTCCAGAGCCACTTCTTTTCACTTCAACAATTAGAATGAATGTTATTTTAGACATAATAATTAAATCTACCCAATGATGAAGATTCTTTCTGGGATTCTATGAACCCTTCTATATTTTCACGCTTAGAAATATATCCTCACTATATTATCTTTTATCTCAAAACTCTCACGTCAATTTTGCACTCATTTAGTTGGATTTCACTGTACCTATATATTATTCTTGCAGTTTTTTCCCCAGCTTTATTGATATATAACTGACATAATATTGTGTAAGTTTAAGGTGTACAATGTGTTGATTTGATACATTTATATATTGCAAAATGATTACCACCAAAGTATTCTTTGATTTTTTAATGGTCTTAGGCAAAAGCAATACAATGTTGACCTACCTTCATATTTACTGGTAGAATGATTAGGGTGCATTAGTTTAATGGGCTACCCATCACAAAGTTATCAAGTGAGATCACAGGTATGAAAGTGCTTTGGAAACGGTAATTAACAACACACATGTAAAATTATAGTATTGTTACTGTTATTCTTTTGAGAAATATTACAAGAAGAGAAATCCAAAGAATATTTAATGATTACATTTTGATCACTGTGTAACCTAAGAGGAGTTAATATTTGAAGATAGGATAACCTTCCCAGAGCTTCCTCAATGTAAGTAATTGCTTAACCCAGTGCCTTTCAAGCTATAATGTGTATAAGAATCCTCTGGAGATCTTGTTAACATGCAGATTCTGGTTCAGTTAACACGCAGACTCTGGGTTGGGCCTGAGAGTCTGCATTTCTGACAAGCTCCCAGGTGATGCTCATGCTCCTGATCTCTGGACCACACTGTGTGTGCCAAGGAATAATTTTGGCTCTGCCTCTTAAACTCAATCACTAATCCTATTATTAAGGGCAAATGTGTGGTTGCAAGGAAACATATATTCAATAGGTGGAGACATTATCCCTTTCTCATAAATACAGAGCTGGCACTGAAACTCTGGTTTGGAAGATGAGCTTAAAAATCATCCAGGTAGGGGCTTCCCTGGTGGCACAGTGGTTAAGAATCCACCTGCCAATGCAGGGGACATGAGTTCGAGCCCTGGTCCGGGAAGATCCCACATGCCGCAGAGCAACTAAGCCTGCGTGCCACAACTACTGAAGCCTGTGCACCTAGAGCCCATGCTCTGCAACAAGAGAAGCCACCGCAATGAGAAGCCCGCAACACCGCAACGAAGAGTAGCCCCCGCTCGCCGCAACCAGAGAAAGCCCGCGGGCAGCAACGAAGACCCAACGCAGCCAAAAATAAAATAAATTAATTAAATAAATTTTGAAAAATCATCCAAGTAGGCCCATATAAATAATTCTAAACAGAGAGATTTCTATCCCTTTTTTCAGTATCTGTAGGGAAAAAAAATTCAGATCTTTCTAACAAATTAAGCTTAATATATTTTTAGCTTTACTGGCAGGAACATTTCTCTTTTTCTCATGTAAATTTTTTTCTGTTCCAATTTAAACCACTTGTTACTGCAGATTGATTGATAGAGAAATTAACTACATAATCATTTCCAAATATCTTTTTTATATAATTACAGCTCCAATGGCTTCATTTTAAAGTGCCTATAGTTTTAGTAATTTGGTCTAGGAAATGAATTTCCCTGTATCCCAGCTAAGTAAATACTTGATACATGTAAAAACATAATGCAAACCTTTGTATAATGGGTATGCCTTGAGTTACTGCCCCAATCCCTTCCAAGACTAAAACAACAAGAGTGACAATGGCACCATTTTATCTGTGGTGGTGTGATGGTATTTTTTTTAAATACAAAAGACAATTCCACTTCTTTTTTAAGATGACCTCAAAGACTGGCGAGACAGTTTCGTTCAAGGAAATAATCATCCCTTTACTGGATTAAATAATATGTTCTGTGGGAAAATACCCACTGTTTTCCTATTTGGAGATTTAAGTTGTGAGGAGAAAATCCTATTCACCTGGCTGATAGTCACAAGCAGGACCAGCTTCATGGGCATGTGACCAGTGCAGTCACACAGGGCTCCACACTCAGAAGGTCCCTGTACTTGGTTTAGTGCTCTGCCATCACTGTCTTGAAATTCTGAATAACTTTTGGACAAGTGGCCCTGCATTTTCATTTTACATTAGGCCCTGCAATTATGTAGCTGGTCCCAAGTACATAGGTGAACACTGCTGTTCATCTGGTTTCCTGGAATATGTGTATAAAATGTAGTCTCTGTTCCAGCATGATTGCCTCATCATTTCAAAAATGAAACGAGTTCAAGTTATTAATTATCCACCTTTCCTTCCAAGAAGGACTACACACACATGCACCAATGTGTACTTTCCTACTAGGCTACAGCCATCACCCTCTTCATGGTATTGTGCCCCTCATATCACACACTGTAATTTCAAAGAATCCTGTACAGCCATTGATTGGCATGCTGCCCAATGATCTTAGTCTGCTAGTCATTTTCACTTATTAATTTCATGGCAGAATAATGTATAGAGATGTTTTTGTTTTATTTTTCCTGCTGTGGAAGAATCAGGAAGAATAAGAGAAATATAGCTCCCCCCCATCCAAAGGGAACACACTCCTATGCCTGTTGAAGTTGTCTGAAGACAGGAAGTTGTCTTCCTGTCTTTTAGTTTATTGAATCATGCTAGTGTGTGTGTGTGTGTGTATGTGTGTGTGTGTGTGTGTGTGTGTGTGTGTGTGTGTGTGTGATATGGGGAGAGAGCAGGGCACAGAATGGTGACTGAAGCACCCAGAGAGGTGAAGTTTACTTAGGACCAGGAAAAGAACAGAGGTCTACTTGCTGTTTCCTTGAGTGCTGGGATCCAAGACCCATTTCATCTCCAGGGAGGTGAATGGCTATGTCCAATTTTCAGCAAAAGATGCAGTGCCAAGCATAGCCCAGAGGCAGCAGAGTCCTCAGACTCCAGGGATCCAGCTTGGACGATGGGCATACAAGTGGTAATGTGGACCAAAGACTGGAGAAATTGCCCCCCATTTTTTTCAGGATGCAAAAAAAAGAGCTGTTTTTCACTCCTGAGCACTTCTTTTCTACAAAAGTCCTCCACCAACTTTTTCTTTTTTTGCTTTATGCAAGAACATGAGGGGTTAGTGGGTGAGGGTGGGGAACCCATAATGACTAAGATAGAATTTTTTAACAATCTAGCAGAACAGGGCCTCAAAATCAGATATCATTTGATTTAAAGAAAATTAAGTAATGTCATATTTCTTGCATGTCCCATGAGGCAGTTGTAAACTTTTCCTGCAACAATATAATATTTAACCCACAAACATCCAGCTGATGACTCACAATTTCCCACACAAATGCCCTTGGATTTTTCCCTAACAGTTTAACAAAAGTCCTGTCCCAAACATGCCGACCTCTCTTCACACAGGGGAGTCATTTGTATGTAGTACAGAGAGACCTGGCAAGGGCCCACTGAGGTAGACGTTTGACTACCTGAGCTGCTAAAGATTCTGCCCATCAGGGTCTTTCTTCCTCAACAAACTCTTCCCAGAGTCTTAGGGATAAAGGGCAAAGACCAAGTCCTCATGGAGAGACAGTCAGAAAAGGGCAGTGTTGGTACCCTACTAATCCCACTATAGGCTGATCTCCTCTAGATCCCTATGGCCCCTCTTGCTCCAGGAATTTATAGCACTTTTCCTGTAAGAAATTCCTTCCTACAGGAATCTGTAGCACTTTTGCCTACTACCAGAGCCATGGCCCCTATGCTGGGTGTTGCTCCCTACAGATATTGCCTGCTACAGGACACTGGTCTGTGTCTGGTGCTTGAAGCATGAAGCCATTGGGGCTACAACCCTAAGAATGGCTGCCAGAAACTGCTCTATGAAGTCTGTTTTATCACAGCTAGGTGATAGTTCCTGCAGTCATCATTGCACTGCTAGATCATCAAGGCTGCTTCCCATTGAGTAAATCAATGGATCCAAACTAGGACTCTCCTAACGCTTGGGCTCTGACTTAAACAGAAGCCGGCCTTTGGAATTTCATGCCCTAAAGGAGAATACACCAGAATCCTAACTTTTTTTTTTTTTTTTTTTGCTTTTATTAAACCCTGTGTGTGGTGTTTATGTTGTTATAGGTTCTTAGAAGGAGTATAGTTCAATCTATCTTGACAGGAACTGATTTGGATAAACTAGCTGAGCAATGTTCTCAAGCACATATGAGGGCCCTACTTTCCAGATATCTAATCCCCTAAGAGCGGGATTACATCCCCTAACACTGTTCCTGAAGCTTCCTCAGGCAGCTCCCTTCACTCTTCCAGTTGCCTGATGGACATTAACCAAATAACGGTCATGAGCAACCTTCTCCCCGCAGAGCAGGTACGTTCAGTCACACTCTTAGTCGATACACACCTTGGGCAACATTGGATTTGAGGTCACAAAGACTTCTAGTCACTGGGCCACAATTAGCTGTGCGTTGTCTTTCTCCACAGATTTGTTGCCCAATGCATTTCTAATACGAGCCCAGAAGAATGGCCTCTCTTGGGCACTGTCTGGCCAGGTGATAAATGTCTGCCTATTCACAAGTTTCCTGAGTCGGTGGTAGCTGGATAACTTATAGTTTGGGATCTCTTCCAGGAAGATCAAGATGATGACATCCTCGTGCTCATAGAACATCTTGATGCTGGCCAGCTGTACTTCAAGCTGGCACCATTCTCTGTGCAGGTAGTGGTTACTGACCACACACAAAGTTTTCTGGCTGGTGTTGATGGCATTCTGGATGTTATCAAAGATGTCTATGTCTGGTTCAAAGTCCTGGTGGTGAAGACAGAGCTTAAAAGTGGGCTGGCCACCTTCTTCTAGGGCTGGAACAAGCTCTTCATATACCCACTGCTCATCAGTGGCAGTGAAAGAGACAAAGGCATCATAGATGAACTCCTTCTCTGTCCTATGCCACTTGGCCAGGTACCAGGCTCAAAATATGTAGAGCCCATACCATAGAGATGGAGTCATCTTGGCAATGAACTAAGAGGAGACCATGGTTGTGAGGACCAGACTGAAGGAGCAGAAGAAGCAAACTTTTCCTAGGTCAAAATTACACATAGAATCATCAAAATCTATCAACAAACTCTGGATATTTGGCTGCTGACAAGTATAGCTCCGGAGGTAGGGGATATGGACATTTGCTGTGTTTATTGACCAATTCTTGAACCATGCATTGTCACAGCTGCACTGAAGTTTGTTCCCATAGAGATCAAAGTACTTCAGAGATTTCAGATTCTCCAGATGACTTTGATTAATGACTCTTAGGTTGTTGAATCTTAAAGAGAAGACCTGAAGGCTTTCTAAGCCAGAGAACATGCCAGGAGTCAATGACACTAAGTTGTTTTCTAGGCGCAGCATTTTTAGTCTTTTGAGTTTTTGGAATAAGGAAATATTTAAACTGAGACTTCGGTCTCCAGATTTTGTTCCTGAGATATCCAACTTTGTGAGATTAATCAGGGAGTCAAACTGAAGGTCGTCTAGGAATACCATGGGATTTTTCCCTAGGAGTAACTCCTGCAGGCCATTCAGCCCTTGGAAGAAGTTGGTTGGAACAACCTGAATTCCATGTATTTGTCCTTCTAGGTTGAGTTGTTTCACAGACTTGAGGTTCATAAATGGAGGAAATGGCAAGGTCCTAGTGGTTTCATAACTAATTTTATTAAAACTGAGATTCAAAACTTCTAGATTTTCCAGGCCCAAGAAAAGGCCTGCTTGAAAACTTGACAAGATATTGTATGCCAAGTCAAGTTTATAGAGGTAATTGAGGTCAGAAAATGCATTCTCCTCTATGTCTTTCAGGCGGTTCTGGGAGAGAATGAGAACTTGGAGCTTCTTCAGAAACTGAAATGTTCTGCATTTCAGTGTCCGAATATTGTTGTATCCAAGGTCTAAACTCTCTAAATTTGGAAATTGAGCAAAGGAGTATTTGTCAATTTCTACTATCCAGCACCCAGCCAAGTTGAGCTCCTTCAATGAATACAGCCCATAGAAGGCCATATTATTGAGTTCTGTGATGGGATGTCTAGAGAGAAAGAGAGATTGTAGGTACCTCAAGGGTGAAAATGCAAAATCTGGAAATCTTTTAAACTTATTGTGGCTCAGGTCTAGGGCTCTCAAGTTCTGGAGGGCACCCCAGGTCCTGTTGCTGAGAAAGGAAAGTTGACACATGTTTAGATTCAACCTTTGGAGGCTGGGCATAGCATCAAACTCACTGTCATTGAGATGAACAAGATTATTGCTTTGGCTCAGGTCAAGGGACAAAAGCCTGGTACATCTGGCAAGGCGCTTTATGCCCCCTGCATTAATGGCATTTTTCCAAAAAACCAAAGCCTCTAATACAGGTAAATTTCGGAGGAGGCGACACCAAATATAGACATGGTATATCTTCATTTAGTCAAAACCTCCTTTATATTTTTTAAAAGTTTTAAAATATTCTCTGTAAAATTTTGTGTTTCTGTGTTAGGGTATGTCCTAGAAACTTTTAGATTTTATTATTGAGATATTGAGAAATATCTTATTTTTCCCTAATTTTCTAGTTAAGTATAGCAAGGGTGACATAAGTTTTTAATTTTTTGTGTTCTTGTTGATCATAAGCATAGAAAGCTTTCTGAACTCATAATAGTTTTAAAAATATGACTGTTTATTCTATTAGGTTTATCTGTTAATGATTATGTTCTCTGTAGGTAATGGAAGTTATATATCTCTTTTTCAAATTTATACATTTCCTATGCATTTTTTTATGTTGGTCTCATAGTATTGGTCACAACCTCCCTATATTAAATCATAGTGATGATAGATTTTTTTTTGTTAATGGGATGACATCTATAGATTTTCAATTAATTATTTTATTTGCTATAAGTTTCAATATATATCAAGTCAGAAAACTTCCCTCATACTCCTAATTTTTTAAGGAAGAATATAGTTGAGTTTGACCAGAACACAAAGAGAGAGGGGGAAATAGAGCCATCAACTAAGGGAGAGTGTACAGGGGCAACAACTTTCTTGCACAGATGATAAACTGGCAGTAAGTGCAGAAGTGTGAAAATATCAAGCACTTACTATGTGTCCAGCATTTTCATAGGCATGAATGACTCACTACAAAACTCAGCAAGATAAATAGTCTCAACCCCACTGTATACATGGGGAACTGGAAGCTCAGAGACACAAATATTGTACAGCTAATGTGAGGCAGATTAGCAATTCAAAGAAAAGGCTATATCTTATTTATGTGGAAATTAGATGTAAGTTTACATACATTTTTAATAGCAGCTTAATTAAAGTATATTTTATATACCATAAACTTTATTCTTTTAAAGTGTATAATGAAGTGGTTTTTAATATAGCTGCAAATTTGTGCAATCATCACTATCCAATTCCAGAAAATTGTCTTCACCATCCCCCCCTCAAAAAAACCCTGCACACATTAGCAATCACTCTCCATTCTTGCTTTTATGTAGGCTCTGACAACCACTAATCTATTTTCTCTCTCTATGGATATGCTTATTCTGGACATTTCATATAAATAGAAACACACAATATGTGGCAAAGAAAAAACAAAACAAAACAAAGCAAAGGCTATATCATCTCAGAACCTCATGTTCTTTCCACTACCTTCTGTCGCCCCTTAATTCCAAAAGAGCAGCCCCCAAACATTTGTAACAATGATTACATCACAGGGATACTTGTAACAACTCTATCTCAGTGATCACTTTGAAGAATGCTAATTTGGTGTATAAATTGTAGAATATTCCACAAAAGGCGGTGTCCTAAGTTTATACTTACACTTTATATTCATGTCAATGACAGAGAAAATGAAAAAAACAATGATCTGATGATAGTTTCAATTTTAAGTCAGCCCGCTGGTATTAGGACTGAGATGAGTAGATTGATTCAGTGCTAGGAGGCCAATGCTTTAAGGCATTTTAACTTTGTTAGGGAACAGGAAGGAAATGGATCAAAGGATGAGAGATTTCATGGCAAAAGTAAATATGAAAAGAAGGAGGGCTTCCCTGGTGGCACAGTGGTTGAGAGTCTGCCTGCCAATGCAGGGGACATGGGTTCGAGCCCTGGTCTGGGAAGATCCCACATGCCGCGGAGCAACTGGGCCCGTGCGCCACAACTGCTGAGCCTGCGCGTCTGGAGCCTGTGCTCCGCAACAAGAAGAGGCCGCGATAGTGAGAGGCCCGCGCACCGCGATGAAGAGTGGCCCCTGCTTGCCGCAACTGGGGAGAGCCCTCGCACAGAAACGAGGGCCCAACACAACCATAAATGAATAAATAAATAAATAAAATTTAAAAAAAAAGAAGAAGGAGAAGGGCAAAGAGGAGGAGCAGAAAAGGAAGAAAAAGTAGTAGCATAAGTAAATATGTCTTGCATAAGTGTGGGGTGACTCAAGGAAACTGGGTTGAACAAGATGGCATTGCCAGATGAATGCTCTCACAGATGACAAGGGTTACCAACATGACCCCTAAAATCTATCCCTGTTTGTCCCAGGAAATTTTAAATGAAGGGAAACTGTAAAGCTCCAAACATCCAAATTGCCCACCCTGACAAAGTACAGAAAGGGACAAGCTTTGTTGGTAAAGGTTCCATGGGGGCAGGGCTAGTGGAGGAGGTTTCTTTTACCTGAAACTGCTGGTGCTACTGCAATCAAAGGAGCATTCAGAGCCAATACCAGAGCAGGGAGCTGGGGCCTATAAACCATAGAAGAAGAGAAGTACTTAAAGGTAACCAAAATGAAGGGCTTCTAGAAGCAGTTGTGGAACTAGGTTCAGCATGCCAGGGAGATGAGAGCAGAGAGTAGACAGTCAAGAAAGTGAATAGGAAAGAATCTGTGCAAAGACCCAAACAGCACTGGTTTTTGCAGCTTGAGTTTAGGCCTGTCACACTGAACTTTTCAAAGTACTGGAACAGGGCAGAGAGCCAAACTCTTCTGGCTGTGGCATTCAAAATGAGGCAAGGATAGTGAAGAAATAAGAACTTTCTATAGTAGACTAAAGATACATGCTCCCCAATGTTCATAGCAGTACTATGTACAATAGCCAGGACATGGAAGCAACCTAAGTGTCCATAAAGAGATCAATGGGTAAAGAAGATGTGATAATGACTCAGCCATAAAAAAGAACAAAATAATGCCATTTGCAGCAACATGGATAGACCTACAGATTGTCATACTGAATGAAGTAAGTCAGATACAGAAAGACAAATGTCATATGATATCGCTTATATGTGGAATCTAAGAAAAAGAGTACAAATGAACTTATTTACAGAAACAGACCCTAGACATAGAAAACAGACATATGGTTACCAAAGGGGAAGGAGGGGGAGACATAAATTAGGAGCTTGGGATTAACAAATACACACTACTTTATATAAAATAGATAAACATCAAAGGTCCTACTGTGTAGCACAGGGAACTATATTCAACATCTCATAATATCTTATAATAGAAAGGAATCTGAAAATATATATATATATATAAACTGAATCACTTTGCTGTATACCTGAAACTAAGACAACCTTGTAATTCAGCTATACTTCAATTAAAAAAGAAATTTCTACAGTAAACTAGATGTCTGTATACTATGTAATACAAGTTTATGATATTGTCACTGTGCTGCTCTACTTAATTTTTATATTAGAAAAATATATCTATGCTGACCATATTTTATGAACCAAAAGTCAAGACATGCTAGTCTTACATTGGGTTAGAATATTTTTCATTGGAACTAGCTTTAAAATTTCAGGATGTATTTTTACCATATTTGTAAAGGTTAGTCTAAAGCACAGCATTTAGCATTTGATTAAAAATGATATTTGTAATCATTTTAATTTTTTTAAAAAATTGGCATCAGGCTTTCAGTTTAGAACATAAACACTTATTTCGAAAACTTTTATAAGCAAATAAGGTTAGATCTACATCACTTCAACCCAGACCATCTTTTCCCAAAATATTATATGCCATGGACTGCCTAGATAGCAAATTCTTTACTGAAAAAAGTTAAAAAATTTTTTTCCAATAGGTGGTACATGCAGATATTTAAAATTCAAACAGCACAAAATGATGCACAGTAAAAATGTGAGTCTCCTCACCCCAATTCCTCAGCCCTCCTCCTTTGTTATCAGCTTCTCCTGTGTCCTTCCAGACAGAAAATCTCTAAAATGTCTGTAAGGAGAGGCTATGAGGATACTGGACAGTTGGGTATGGGGCAAGGAAGGAAGGAGTCCCAACGAGGGGAAAAAAGAGTACACAAAGGGTGAAGGCAGGAGTTGTGAAAGACAACTTTGACTAGTTTATAACTTTGTCATTAGTTCACCCTTGTTTAGAGAGCCCCTAGCCTAAAGCTTTACTTTCTTGTAGCAAAGCTTGCTATACCAAAAGCATCTGAAAGCTGAGCATCTGATTCCAGGTTCCTTAATATTTTTTCCTCCAAAACAATGATTTAAAAAAAACTAGCACAAAATTAAATGTATGGATGCAATCTAGCACAAAGCTGCTATAGAAATTCTAAAGCTCCACTTCTCAAAACACCTGGAACCTGGCTTCCCCCTAGTTAAGGAGCAAACTATGCAAGAAGAAAAGGGAAAAAATTATTGACAAATACAGAACATATAAGCTAGCTCATTTTTAGGGAAAAACAAGAAGTTGAGTGTTTTCTACCTTAGCTGCCAGATTCCATTCCTGATCCTCCTCTGTCCACTATATACTCTTTTTTTTTTATTTTTTGGCTGTGTTGGGTCATCGTTGCTGCACACAGGCTTTCTTTAGTTGCAGTGAGCGGGGGCTACTCTTTGTTGCGGTGCACGGGCTTCTGCAGGGGACATGGGTTCGAGCACTATATACTCTTAAGTCAACATTTCTGTGTCCTTTGCTATGCATTGGTGCTTGACAGCCAGATTTACCCCTTCCCTCTTCCCACAAGGATGCAGCTGATTTTTTGGACTGGACCCTGTCAAGCCAGCCCATAGAACTCGAAGTGGGGTACCCACACAGTAAAGGAGGAGCTGTGGTTCTCTCCACCCTGGAGCCAAGTCAACCAACTTGCAAGTCTACCCATGATACGCCCACTGCAGAAACTGACAGGATCAAAGGAGCCATTCAGAAAACTGCTCAACAAAGACTTTTCAAGGCAGCTGCTGCTGTATTTGCACAGAAAAGACTGTGCCTAAAATTAGCACCCAGAAGATTCTAAACCCTTTGGAATTTCTTTCTCTTAAGCCTCAACACTTCATTTCAGTTTAGGGCATTTTAATGGACAAAAGGAAACCTTATTTACTTACTTTGTTTTTAAAGTAAACTTTCTATTTTGAGATAAATGTAGATTCACATGCAGTTGTAGGAAATATACAGAGAGATGTCTTATACATTTTGCCCAGTTTCCCCCAGTGGTAACCTCTTGCAAAACTATGGTACAGCATTACAACCAGGATATTGACATTGATACAATCCACCAATCTTGTTCAGATTTCCCCAGTTTTACTTGTACTTATGTGTGGTATATTTAGCTCTATAAAATTTTATCACCTATGTATGTTTGTATATCCACTACTGCAGTCAAGATACAGAACAATTCTATCACCACAAATAACTGCTAATCTGTTCTCTGCCTCTTTGTCACTTCAAGAACCTTATACAGTTGGAAACATATAGTATATGACCTTTTAAGTTGGTTTTTTTCACTCTGCATAATTCCCTAAAGATTCATCCAGATTGTTGTGTATATTATTAGTTTGTTCCTTTTTATTTGAGTAGTATTCCATGGTATGTATTCCATAGTATTCCAGAGTTGGTTCATCCATTCATCAGTTGATGGACACCTGGATTGTTTCCACTTTTTGACTATTATGAATAAAGTTGCTATGAGTATTCATGTACAAGTTTTTGTGTGGGCATATGTTTTCATTTCTCAGAGATAAATGTTAATTCACTTTTAAACTCAGCCTTTTTGACTAAGAAAGACAAGCGATATGAAAGAATTTCACATACACTGAATTAACTTGCCAAACCATTTGTGCGAAAGACTAGCCCATCTCTCTCATGACTCAGTATAAATCCTTAAAAAATAATATGTTTAGAGAGGTGAAGTGACTTGTCAAAAGAAAAGCCATGAGAAGAACCCAAGTTTCCTGATATCAAGTTGCTTTTATCTTCCGCCAGGTTGTCCATGTAGGTTCTAGTCCCACAGCTGGCAGAAAGGACAATGAAAATCCCACTAGAAAGGATGTTATTTTGCTAGTTGGATGGCTATCCCACAAACAGTTATACAGGGATTTCTTTAGGATAAGAACAGTAAAAGGGGGGCTTCCCTGGTGGCGCAGTGGTTGAGAATCTGCCTGCCAATGCAGGGGACACGGGTTCGAGCCCTGGTCTGGGAAGATCCCACATGCCGCGGAGCAACTGGGCCCGTGAGCCACAGCTGCTGAGCCTGCGCGTCTGGAGCGTGTGCCCCGCAACGGGAGGGGCCGCGATAGTGAGAGGCCCGCGCACCGCGATGAAGAGTGGCCCCCGCTTGCCGCAACTAGAGAAAGCCCTCGCACGAAACGAAGACCCAACACAGCTAAAAAAAACCAAACAAATAAATAAATAAATAAATAGAGTAGCTATTAATTAAAAAAAAAAAACGCAAATGTCTGTCTGCCTTTGTGTCCAAATTTAAAAAAAAAAAAAAGAACAGTAAAAGGGGGACTTCCCTGGTGGCGCAATGGTTAAGAATCCACCTGCCAATGCAGGGGACGTGGGTTCGATCCCTGGTCTGGGAAGATCCCACATGCCGCAGAGCAACTGACCCTGTGTGCCATAACTACTGATCCTGTGCTCTAGAGCCTGTGAACCACAACTACTGAGCCCACATGCCACAACTACTGAAGCTCATGTGCCTAGAGCCTGTGCTCCAACAAGAGAAGCCACCACAGTGAGAAGCCCACGCACTGCAAAAGAGTGGCCACCACCCTCACCACAACTAGAGAAAGCCTGCACACAGCAACGAAGACCCCACACAGCCAAAAAATAATTAATTAATTAATTCTAAAAAAACAGTAAAAGGAAACAAAGGGATAATTCTCTCTTAACAATATCATTGCCACATGACTCATATATTTAATGTTGACCCAATCATATTCTCAGCAAAATCTCCATTGACCAAAAGGTTTAGCAAACTTTTTCCAAAAGGGAAAGCTTAAGGATTTTTTTTGGGGGGGGGGTTAAAAAGACAGTATATCTGTAGATTAGTCAAACATTTATAATAAAAATTGTACTAGCTTTTTACTTTATAGTTTATGGTGTAGAGAACACCAAACTTGGCTATCATTAAATCGTTTTTAATTCAATGGCAAAATTATGTTTAATAATTACCGAGTAGTATTAAGAAGCAGCCTCAAATATTTTTAGGCATAAAGTAACTGTTATTATTATTGTTTATATCTCACTTCAGCTATAAGAGGTAATTTGATACAGTGGAAAGGATATGGGTTTCAGAATCAGATTTCAACCTTTGCTCTGTGTAACATCGGACTTAACCCCTGAGAACCTTAGTTTTGGAAAATTTATAAAGTGAGAGTTAAAAATCCACACCACACGTGGCTAAGTTTACATACGATAACATGGATGAAACTGCCTAGCACAGGGCCTGGCATGTCACAGGTGCTCAATAAATGTCAATTCTTGATAAGCAGGAATTTAGGCTTTTTTAAAAAAATTTTTTTTTAAATTTATTTTATTTTTGGCTGTGTTGGGTCTTCGTTTCTGTGCGAGGGCTTTCTCCAGTTGCGGCGAGTGGGGGCCACTCTTCATCGCGGTGCGCGGGCCTCTCACTGTCGCGGCCTCTCCCGTTGCGGAGCACAGGCTCCAGATGCGCAGGCTCAGTAGTTGTGGCTCACAGGCTTAGTTGCTCCGCGGCATGTGGGATCCTCCCAGACCAGGGCTCGAACCCGTGTCCCCTGCACTGGCAGGCAGATTCTTAACCACTGCACCACCAGGGAAGCCCAATTTAGGCTTTTTTGATATCTCAGATACAAGAAGACCATAAAAGACAAGCCTAAGTGTTTTAAGTTTGTTCTGAAATATTAAGAACATCATGTTCATTGATAATATCATCAGTTTTTCAGAATTTGCATAACCTAATGATCATTTCTGCATCACACAGCTTTAACAAGAAGGAGACCAGAATTCAGAATTCACTAGCGTTAAGGGTGGGGATTCTCCCTGCGGGAGAAAAACATCCAGAGCAAGAGACAGATTAGACGTCCCAGGGCATTACACGTCCCAGAAGCCTGAAGGCAAAGAGAACAAGTTTTTATGTGTGTTGAAAAGGAAGAAGTGGAGAGAGCAACACAGAGTGAGAAAGAAAGAGTGTGAAGGGGGAGGCAGAAAGAGACAGAGATTTGAACTGTGGCTGTGGAGATGGACAAGAGAAGAGGGATTTTATCAAGCCTCACTGTTTGACATGCTGTGTAAACCCATGTACTGCCCCTTTAAGAAAATCTGCAGAAAAGATTCTCTTTAAGAAAAAGCTATTGAAGTTGGATTTGTGTTTTGACTCCGTGCCAAGACTGTACCACAAGAAGACCTAATTTTAACAGTTTACACAGGCCTAATGCAAGTTGATTTCCATTGCATCTCTCAGCAGGAGGGATTGCTAATTGATTGCATATTGCCTGGACCCTAAGAAGCCTGAAGCCTTCGCATTCTCTAAAACCATTAAAAAATCTTACAGGGAGCACCTGATCTTCTCAACCCATCCCATTCCTGGGAAGTAAGGAAAAGAGGTGGGAAGCTCTTAGGCTGACCTGACCAGAAGTAGGCTCAGCTTTGAAATCTGCAAAACCTGGCTTCAAGTCCCAGCTCTGTCACTTACCAGCTATGCTCAAGTTATACACTTGTTTCAGTCTCAGTTTCCTCATCTGTAAGCTAGAGTTCAATCAATGGCCTAATACCCACTGTAACTCAGGCCAAAAGCTTGTTGCTGAGCACTGAGCCACCAGGCTCCTGGTCAGCTCACAGCCTCTTGATAGGTTACCCACTGGCTGGAGTTCCTCCTCAGGGGAAGCAGAATTGAAATGAGGGGCCATGGAACCCAATGGAGAGGGGCAGAGGAAGAAATGTTCTGTGTTGCTGAGGGGGCTGCAGAGATCATCTTGACCCTGCAGGGGGGCGAGAACCATTTCTGAATTCCTGGGCCATTTCAGCAAAACCCAAGAGGGGACTGAAAGCTACTCTGTAGTTCACCGAGGCATTATTTTACTTGGGCAACAGGAACCAGTGCTGGGTGGAGCTGGAAATGAAAGTGGGGGTAGCATGGGGGTTGGGGAGGGGAACGGTAACTCACTAATACTGGAAAAGTTTGACCTTAAATAACAAAGCTTTGCAAGAGGCTGATTCAGAAAACTGCTGTTTACTTCGTTGCCAGTCATTAGGGAGCTTTCAGAGCAGATGGGCCTTTGGGCACCCTGGCCTCTCCCATCCCAGAACCTAAGCCAGCTGCTCCTAAGTGGGAAAGTGAGGAGTAGAAGCATGACTCAGGCAGCATAGGGCCCAGGCTACTACTGCCCTTGACTTCTGTGGATGAGGCTGGGAACCCAGCTTGAGAAAGATGGACCCAGAAATTCCACTAAGAGGTGTCTAGACTGCCACCCATCTGCTCCTTTCCTAACAGAGATTTTCTTGCCCTGTGCCTTAATCCATCCAGGGATCATATGCTGATCCTAGCCCCAGATATAGGTCACTGACCTTTACTGCTAATCTAGCTTTAAAAAGTAGTTAGAGAATCTCAGAGCTGGAAGGGACTTCCAAATGCCATCAAGCAGGCCTCTGCATGCATAATACACAACAGACGAATGCTGAGCTGATCTGTCAAGGTCCAGGGAAGGAGGGTCCACAACCCTCTCAGTAGTTTATACAGGTATTTGTTTAGTGGTTCCTTGTAGTCCTGATCTTCCAGCCTTATTCTCTGCAATTTAAACTTCTTCCTTTTGGCTTTTCTAGAAGTGAAGAGAAGCTGTAGCAGACAGTACCTAGCTAGGATAAATGTAAAAATGACACATGCCTATAAGATAAGACATACTGGGAACAACAGGACAACCTGAGGGATTCTTAGGTTATACTCTGAACAGAAAGAAGAAGGAAGATGACATAAGAAAGATGACTACACATAATTTATCAAGCGAATCAGGACACTTTTGAGAGTGAAAGTGTCATTAAACATAACAGGCGTTAATTGAGCTGTACAGGCTGCAACATCTGGTCACCCTGAATATAACATACATAATATAACAAAGAGAAACCCAGACTACTGAATTATATTTTATTTATAGCTTCCAAGTCAAAACAACAGCAATCAACATTTTCAAGTTGGAGAGGATAGAATAAATATGACTAAGAGGGAGCTGAATGCCAAGATAGTTGGGGTATTGGTAAAAGAATGTATAGCTGTTTTAAATTCATGCATTCATGTGTTAATGCATTTCCTACACATTTGTTGAGTACCTACTTTGTTTCAGCTACTATGCAAGGTGATGCTCAAGACAAGATGTATAGGTCATGGTCCCTGCCCTTGAGCAATAATTTACAGAGGTGGATTCACATACACAAGTTAAGTTATACTACACAGAAGTAAACACCCAGTATAGGAATAAACAAAATGTTATAGGAATTGGAAGTTTCCAAGCCCAGATCAGTAACATTCTAAGATAAAGACTTTATAGACATAATTTTGAAAAAAATTGCTACTGGTAATCTTTAAGAAATTATAACAAGCTAAAGATTTTGTTCAACAGACCAACCATGTTACAGAGCTGCTCAAGTAGTTAATACAATCTTGGATTAAATGAATGAAATAGTGTTCCCCTGGTCAAACCATACCTAGCACTTTCCTGTTCACCATATTTTTTAAAAAATTAATTAATTTTATTTTTGGCTGCGTAGGGTCTTGCTGCACACGGGCTTTCTCTAGTTGCAGCAAGCGGGGGCTACTCTTGGTTGAAGTGCGCGGGCTTCTCATTGCGGTGGCTCCTCGTATTGCGGAGCACAGGCTCTAGGTGCACGGGCTTCAGTAGTTGTGGCACGCAGACTCAGTAGTTGTGGCTCGCAGGCTGTAGAGTGCAGTCTCAGTAGTTGTGGCACACGGGCTTAGCTGCTCTGCGGCATGTGGGATCTTCCCAGACCAGGGATCAAACCCGTGTCCCCTGCGTTGGCAGGCGGATTCTTAACCACTGAGCCACCAGGGAAGTCCCTGTTCACCATATTTAAAATGAGCCATTGACAAAATGCGATGGGTATCTACAGGAGGGTGACTATCATGGTGAAGGATCAGAAAAGCAGGTCATTCATATATATATGTGTATATATACGCATACATATATATATATACATATACATATATATATATATATATATATATATATAGTGACCATTATGTCTCAGTTTATGCCTATTGTTGTCATCCCATCCAATTATTACCCCCTTCCACTCTCAAAAGTATTCTGGGGGGCTTCCCTGGTGGCACAGTGGTTAAGAATCTGCCTGCCAATGCAGGGGACACGGGTTCAATCCCTGGTCCGGGAAGATCCCACATGCTGTGGAGCAACTAAGCCCGTGCGCCACAGTTACTGAGCCTGCGCGCCCTAGAGCCCGTGCTCCACAACAAGAGAAGCCACCGCAATGGAAAGCCCGGGCACTGCAACGAAGAGTAGCCCCTGCTCGCCGCAACTAGAGAAAGCCTGCACGCAGCAATGAAGACCTAGAGCAGCCAAAAAAAAAAAAAGTACTCCGGTTTGAATGATAAATTATATGGTCACCCTACATATGTATAGCTAATATTTATTAGTGCCATTTATTGTGTGCTAATTTTTGTCATGCAAGATCTCACTTAATCCTTATCACAAACTTGTGATATAGGTGTTATATCATTATTCCCATTTTGTGGATGAGGAATCTGAGTCTCTGAGAATTTAAGTATGCATCCCAAGATTATAATGAACAGGGCTGACTTATCAATTAGGCCCAGTAGATATAGTGTCTAGGGCTCAAAATACGTTCAGGGGTCCATAAAAATGTTTTATTGTCTTTTTAAAATCAGATGAAAAAAATGAACTTTCAGGTTGAAGGAAATGTTTTAATATATAATATTATTTGTCTTTATACCAAGAGTTGGAAAGTCTAATTTTCTGTAGGTTTTTTCTTTAATGGAAGGGGCCCACAAGGTAAAGGCACCTAGGGCCCATGAAAGTCATAATGTGGCCCTGGTAATGAGTGACAGAACTAGGATCCAAACCCAGTGCCCAAGCTCTTAAACACTAAATGATAAGGTAAATAGCTGAGGGAACAGGAAGTAGGCAGACTCAGAGCATCACATGACTGTCGTCAGCTATCTGAACAGCAGCCATAAGAAAGCATTTCTGTGCTTATTTGACGTTTCTCTCCTGCCCTTCTGCCTCAGCTGGGCTTGTTGAAATCTTACCCAAGACTCAAGACAGAGCTTAGTTCTTACCAACTCTATGATGCCTTCCCTAACTCCCATCCTTGGAATTGGTTTCACCTTCTTCTGTACTCCTGCAGCTCATCTTTATATTTATTTTATTTGTATTCTATTCTATTCTATATATGTGTGTGTATATATATATATATATATATATAAAATAGCACGTGGTATAACATGTACCACATTCTGCCATTGTATGCATGTTTGTCCCTCTTAAGAATCTGTAAGGGACAGGGACCATATCTTCCTTATCTTTGTATATACAAAATAGAGTGGTTTAAACGTACTGTGGGCTCAGCCAACTTTCAGTGAGCTGATCTTCTTCCTCAGCTCACTTTAAAGATAAACTTCTCAACAGTCAGAGATGGTCCATTGGACCTTTGAGATACTAAGCTCCAGACACTGAAAATGTTCAAGCAGGGCAAGGAGTGCAGAGAGGGGAGTTCCTGTATTGGTTGGAAGGGTGGACTGAAAATCCTTTAATGGCCTTTCCAACTCTGAGTCTATGGTTTTAGAATTCTGCTTGTAGCCTTGAGAGGCAGCACAGTATAGTGATTGAGAGTATAAAGTGTGGAACCAGACTGCCAAGGTTTAACTCTTGACTCTGCTGCTTGACTTTCTGGACTTGGGCAAATATTTAATTTCTCAGAGTCTCAATGTCTTCACCTGTAAAATTAGGATAATAATTGTACCTTCAGCATAAAGTTGTTAAAGATTAAATGAGTTAATATATGGCAAGTACCAGCACCTGGCACAGAGTAAGAGCCATACAAATGTTTTTTCAATAAATAAAATAATTATATTTATGATTGCTCCTTTCTCCCCCCTTCACTTTGTGTGTGTGTGTGTATGTGTGTGTGTGTGTGTGTATATATATATATATATATATATATATATATATATATATATATATATATATATATAATATTTTGAAATCCAGAGCTGAAGCTTTAAAAAGTCTGGGCCAAAGTATAGCCCAAAGGAAGGCTGACCCAAATCTGGTTATATGTGATATATATCTGATAATGTGACCCCCATATCATGCTTGCCTTTTGGGCGAATCTCCAAGGGCCTTCTTTTGTCAATCTGAAATGTCAGGACCCTATTTCAGAACCCAGAGAGTAATAGGGACATCCTAGCTCCTTTCTTGATTTCTTGGTCAGTGTTGGCATTGAGGTAGCAAGAAGGGACTGCTTATCTTTCGGACATAAGATGCACTTTCCGGTTTGGCAGACGGTCAGAAAACTTAGATTTTAGTCTTAGCTCAGTGAATCATCTGGAACAAATCGTATACCTCCCCTGCATCTAAACCTATCAGTAAGAGGTCACTGCAGCCTGGCTGGCTTCTTAAACAACAGCATTACGATGAAGCTTAGGTTAATGACAGCAAGTCTGGTGACTGTAAAAGAACAAAAGCTCCCTCAAATCAGACATACCTGAGTTTAAATCCTGCCTGACATTGTGTCTCCTTTGGGAAGTCAGATCATATAAGCTCAGTCTTTTCTGTAAAAGGCAGTAAGAATCTCACAAGATTATTGAAAGGATTAAATACGGTGATATAAGTAAAATGTTTAGCACATAGACCCTCAATTAATGTAACCACATTTGCCTGTGTCCAACATACTTTCTCCCACATGTATGTAAACATAACCCTGTTTCTATATACCCCTATTATGACAGGAAGCCAAGAGAAGATGTAAAATAATGGACTGACTTAACTGCAAACAGAAGTTCATATTATCTCACTGCTGCTCCAGGATTCAATATTTACATGAATGAAATAATTTTTGCCTCTGAAAACTTTCAAACTACTTTTAAACCAGTTTTAAAATAAGTATGATGAGTACAGACATTTCCCCACAAAAATTTCACTGTGTAATGGAGGTGGTTTCATTGTCTTGTGCACTTAATACATTGTCAAATGTGGGTAGTTTAGCTCATTGGTCCTTCTCTCAGCCCTGCCTGCCCCCTTCACACTTTGGATGATGACAGGTATTAGTCCCACTTTCTAAAATGGAGAAATGAAAGCAAAAGAAGTGCCTGATCTGAGGTCATAAGAGTATGTGACTAGGGGAGCTGGGAGTAATGGGGAGATGATGAAAGAACTGAAGGGGCTAGAGATGTCTAGTTTGAAATGCAGAATATCCATGGACTACAGTAGCTGTATTTTGGCAACCACTGTCCCGGGTCACTATTTTCTGCAGAGCCTCTTCTTCCAGGCCTCTATACAGGAACTCTATAGGGCAAACTGCTTCTTCTAGACCTTTAAGGGAGGAGAGAGGGGACCAATAGGCAGAGGCACTCTAGCTTCCCTACCAAGAAACACAGGCATCACTCTCTGCCTAGGCCTTGATTCCATCACAGAGACAGGCCCTGAGCCAGAAAATGCCATCTAATCCTAAAACTACAACCTATAGTCCAGACAACGGACTGGAAGGCCCGTGACAAAAACTCAGCACAGTCCGAGAAACTTGTTCCTAAGGATAGAATGCACTTGTGGTTCTCAATCCTGCCTGAGCAACAGTATCACATAGGGATTAAAAACAGGGATTTCCTGGGCCCCACTCCAGAATCTGTATTTTAAACAAATGCCTCAGGTGTGCAGCCAGAGTGAGAAGCCCTTAATCCAGTAGTTCTCAAGTTTGAACATGAGTCTGAATCATCTGAAAGGCATTTCAAAACATAGATTGCTGGGCCCCACCGCCAGAGTTTTAGATTCATTTGGTCTGCAGAGGGGCCCAAGAATTTGAATTTTTCCCAAGTTCCCGGGTGGTGTTGATGTTACTGGTCCAGGGACCACACTCTGTGAACAACTGTCATTGCCTGCTTATCTGAGTTTGGCCTCTATGTCAAAAAATTCCCATGGCCTCTTCCTCAGTTTACCCCTGCACCAAATAACTGCTGAGGAAAATGGAACCAGCCCCAACCCTCAGTTATCAAGTCAATCTCTACTTACCCTGTGTATCACTGCAGAAACAATCAGCTCACAACCCTGCCAAGGTCTCCTAGGCTAAGCAGAGAGTGACACACATGCACACACCTCAAGCCACCTGCTTCGTAATATAAAATTTCCCCCCAACGACTCCTGGACCCTGAAAGGCAGGGCTGGCCCAGCAGGGAACAGCATTCTCGGACGCCACTGTCTCGTGGGGGCCCACCTAATACAGAGTGCAACTTGGGGACCTGAGTCTCAGTGCAAATACGTCAGCGCCCAAATCAAGACATTTCCCAGCAGGAGATACGTGTAACTCTGAGAACAGAAGACAAATCTTGTCACATTTACAAGGGTTATCATGCCTCAGGAGGACCCTTGAGGTTCTTTTCCAAGGCTGATGACCACATTGTGTTTTACCACCGTGTCCTTCAGAGACATTCCTAAGCTTGTATAAGGGGGTAGGGACTAAAGGACCTTTCCCTCTAACATGTGGAGAAAGTCCTGGTGAGGGTTTTTAGAAAACACAGTTTCATGACTCACACAGAACCTAAGAGTATGACACTCCTTCAAATAACACTCCACATCATCTGCAAAAAGGCACTTTAACAGTCTTGGTTGAAAGTTTCCCACAAATTAAAGTGTTCATAGCTTGTTATTACTATTATTTTGTTAATATTCTATGCTTTCTCTGTGAAATTGGGAAGAGTGGATGCTTTTATTTCTACTCTTGGAAGTTTCTTGACAGTGCTATTATTTGAAAATTCAGCTGAGGATAGGGGAGATGAGAGAGGAGGTGATCCACAGTGCATGCTCTAGTCTGAGGGGTCTTTGGGCTTGATGCCCAGAAAAGACACCTTGGAATTACTTAGCACTTTCCAATTTACCATCCTGTCACATAATTCTCTGTGAAGTTTTACAGAAGAGGAAGGAAGCCCAGACAAGTAGCATGACTTTGCACTCAGCTAGTAAATGGTTATGTATGATTGAGATTCAAATCCAGGCCTCTTGGTGTGGAGAAAAGAGAACCCTCCTACACTGTTGGTGGGAATGTAAATTGGTGCAGCCACTATGGAGAACAGTATGGAGGTTCCTTAAGAAACTAGAATTACCATATGATCCTGCAATCCCACTCCTGGGCATATATCTGGAGAAAACTCTAATTCAAAAATATACATGCACCCCAATGTTCATAGTAGCACTATTCACAATAGCCAAGACATGGAAACAACCTAAATGTCCATCAACAGATGAATGGATAGAGAAGATGTGATATATATATACATATACAATGAAATACTAGTCAGCCATAAAAAAGAATGAAATAATGCCATTTGCAGCAACATGGATGGACCTAGAGATTATCATACTAAGTGAAGTAAGTCAGACAGAGAAAGACAAATATCATATGATATCACTTATATGTGGAATCTAAAAAAATGATACAAATGAACTAATTTACAAAACAGAAAGAGACTCACTGACATAGAAAACAACCTTAGGGTGATCAAAGGGGAAGGGGGGAGGGATTAATTAGGAGTTTGGGATTAGCAGATACAAACTACTATATATAAAATAGATAAACAACAAGGTTCTACTGTATAGCACAGGGAACTATAGTCAATATCTTGTAATAACCTATAATGGAAAAGAATATTAAAAAGGATATATATATATATACATGTATAACTGACTCACTTTGCTGCACACCAGAAACTAACACAACGATGTAAATCAACTATACTTCAATAAATAAATAAATAAAACAAATCCAGGACTCTTGACCTCCAATCCAGTGCTGTTACCACCTCAGCACAGGTGATGCAAACAGAGATCTTGACGTCTGCTCCCCAAGTGCTACTGCAGGGACTGTGGGTAATGTGGGCTCAGAGTGCTATCTAGGATTCCCCTCCTTCCTCCTAACTGCTTACTCTTGGTACTTCTGAGGTGTGGTGAAACCCAGTCAAGAATCACTGCAGGGCGAGGGGAAGTGGGGACAGAGTGAGAGAGTAGCATTGACATATATACACTACCAAATGTAAAATAGATGGCTAGTGGGAAGCTGATGCATAGCACAGGGAGATCAGCTCGGTGCTTTGTGACCACCTAGAGGGGTGGGATAGGGAGGGTGGGAGGGAGGCTCAAGAGGGAGGGGATATGGGGATATATGTATACATAGAGCTGATTCACTTTGTTGTACAGCAGAAACTAACACAATGTTATAAAGCAATTATACGCCAATAAAGATGCTAAAAAAAAAAAAAGAATCACTGCGGGGCTTCCCTGGTGGCACAGTGGTTAAGAATCCGCCTGCCAATGTAGGGGACACGGGTTCGAGCCCTGGTCCGGGAAGATCCCATATGCCGCGGAGCAGCTAAGCCCGTGCGTCACAACTACTGAGCCTGCGTGTCACAACTACTGAAGCCCGTGCACCTAGAACCTGTGCTCCGCAATGAAGAGTAGCCCCCACTCGCCACAACTGGAGAAAGCCTGCGCGCAGCAACAAATATCCAATGCAGCCAAAAAAAAATTTTTTTAATTAAAAAAAATATCCAATCTGCTATAAAGAAATGGAAACAAACATACAATAAATGCTTTAAAAAAAAAAAAGAATCACTGCGGTGGTCAAAATGAAAATTAGCTCTAAACTTGCATATGTTATCTTACAGAATTTATTAGACTGAGAGCAGAAGTGCAGTTTTAAAGCACTATGATACTTTGCACAGCATATTCTGCCCAGCAGTTATAGCAGCACCTAATTTAGGATGTACTTGGGGATCCCAAATTCTTTTCTTTTTCCAGCTTTATTGTGATATAATTGACATATAACATTGTGTAAGATTAAGGTGTACAACACAATGATGTGATATTTGTCTATGCTGCAAAATGATTACCACAATAAATTTAGCTAACATCCATCACCTCACATAGTTACAAATTTTTTTTTCCTTGTGATGAGAACTGTTCAGACCTCTCTCTTAGCAACTTTCAAATATACAAAACAGTACTTTTAGCTATAGTCACCATGCTGTACATTAGATCCCCAGAACTTATAACTGGAAGTTTGTACCTTTTGACCACCTTCACCCAATTCCTCTCCCCCCACCCCCTGCCTCTGGCAACCACAAATCTGATCTCTGTTTCTATGAGTTTGTTTTTTTTAGATTCCACATATAAGCGAGCTCATACAGTACTTGTCTGTCTCTGTCTTTATTCCACTTAGCATAATGCCCTCAATGTCTATCCATGTTGTTGCAAGATCTCCCTAATATTTATGGCTGAGTTTTATTCCATGCATATACATACCACATTTTCTTTATCCATTCATCTGCTGTTGGACACTTAGGTTATTTCTAGATCTTGGCTATTGTGAATAGTGCTGCAATGAACATGGGGGTGCAGATATTTCTTCAGATCCCAAATTCTTAGAGCCTCTTAGGTCACTGGGTACAGGTGGAAAGGTGTAAGCAGTAGGGAATAAGGCTTGTTGGGTGATACGAAAAGAAATGCTATGCCACCTCCACGTAATAATACCACTGTCTATGGTGGAATTTGTGAATGAATTACTTTGAAGAAAACATTATTTTCTTGAGCCCTCAGTCTCTAATAATGCCATCTATCTCTTGCTACAATTCTGGGAAAGGATTTTTTCCCATAATTCCTTGTATATTGCTGGGTTGCAGTCAAGGGTCAAAGAAAACAACATACCTGTGAGAAGCTCTTGATACATGTTCCTGCTGCTCATCTTTCTGTAGTCGATTTCTCTAAAATAAAAAAACTTCTCTCTTGGGAATCTTCAAAACCTCAAGATAATTGCTGAAATCTTAGGACATTTGACCAAAAGCAGAAAACATTTTCTTCCTCTTTGGATCTCATCTCTTTTTTCTTTTTTCAGGAACTGAGGGAGTTTCAAATCCTGCTTGGCATGTGTTGCAAAACAAACAGGTTTTCAGTGACAAGATTTCACCTTTTTCCCATCACAAGCTCCTCCAGATTTCTTTGTTCCCTGGGAGCTCTTGGGGCTGCTCAGCTGGTTCCAGCCCTGTGTTGGCAGCAACTCCAGCCAAAGTGCCTGGAATTGCACATATGGATTGGTAGGGAGCCCTCTCTTCCCCGTTTTCCTCACTGGAACTGGTGCGCTTCCTCTTCATCTAGATCCTAGCTGTGTCTGAGCACTGTGGTCAGATGTAGAGAACAAACGTTTGGACACCAAGGGGGGAAAGTGGTGGCGGGGGGGTGGTGGTGGTGGTGTGATGAAGTGGGAGATCGGGATTGACATATATACACTAATATGTATAAAATGGATAACTAATAAGAACCTGCTGTATAAAAAATAAATAAAATTCAAAAATTCAAAAAAAAAAAAGAATTAGCTAGCATAGCCAGAAGGAGTTTATATTAACTGGAGTTTAAACCAATATATAACATATAATGTATGTGTGTGTATATATAATATGCAAACATCTACGTGTATATGTACATATGCAAACAACTGAAAAATTCTTTAAAATCTTAAGTTGTTTTTATCAGCCCGATACTTACATACTGATAAAAAAAAAAGAATGAAATAATGCCATTTGCAGCAACATCGATGGGCCTAGAGATTATCATACTGAGTGAAGTAAACCAGACAGAGAAGGACAAGTATCATATGATATCACTTATATGTGGAATCTTAAAAAATGATACAAATGAACTTATTTACAAAACAGAAACAGACCCACAGACATAGAAAACAAATTTATGGTCACCAAAGAGGAAAGGGCAGGGGAGGTATAAGTCAGGAATATGAGATTAACATATACACATTACTACATATAAAACAGATAACCAACAAGGCCCTACTGTATAGCACAGGAAAATATACTTAATACTTTGTAATAACTTACAATGGAAAAGAATCTTAAAAGGAATGGATACATGTATATGTGTAACTGAATCACTTTACTATACACCTGAAACTAACACAACACTGTAAACCAACTATACTCCAATATAAAATAAAAATTAAATTTAAAAAAAGGATACGAAGTTTGTTGTAATCTGTTACAGCAGCAATAGGAAACTAATATAGTCACCCAGCTGGTATGTGGCAGAACTGGAATTTTGCAGATAGGTCTGGTGGGCTCCAAAATCAATGCTCTTTCCATCACTGCGGAGATGCAGATGCGGTGCTTTTAAAGAAATGGTGGATGCGACAGTGGAAGGTAAAAAGCTGCAAGAAGGAAGAGCTTAGGAGGGCTGATCCTGGGCTCTACCAAATAACCTCTTCCACATGGCCTGTTGTTTTTCATTTCAATAGTTATAAAGTTATTTGGATTTAAAAAATAATCTTTTCAAGTAATTGCTAATACTTCTGGCTATATCTAAAGGTCACTGGTACTTTAGGATGGATTAATCTCCGTTTTTTTTTTTATTACGTGGTGATAATAACTGCAATGAAGAAATTGAAGTTTTGATTGGGTGAGGGTGAAGCAAGTAATGTTGAAGTAATGGCAGCACTTCAGTTTATAGACAGGCCTGGGGGCTGGGGGAAGGGCGCTGACAATGAAAAGCTGGGGGCCATTCGAGGACAGCAGGTACAATATGCCAAAGACGACTCAGCCTATTTCAAACTTCTCCAGGGAGAGAACTGCCTGCATGGAAGTTTTCAAACTTCTTAAATTGCATGAGATCCTATTTATACTAGCAATTTCACTTAAACCTTGTCCTCAAGAGCCTTGCCTTTCATACCTTACTCATAACTCATTTCCACAACTAGTGGTCACATCTATGAAAATGAAGCTGTTAAGCAAGTAGGGCTGGCTGGCCCGAGGTGAAATTTGTGAAAGAGGCAGCCTCACCTCTCTCATCTCTATATGAATCTTAGCAGGGCCTTTATTAAAGCCTTCCCCAACTGGAAGGTTTCTGGCTTTTTGTTTAGTTTTTGTCTGGAAGGTTTTGAAACCTCACCTGGATGTCACTATCACTGCACGTCCTTCTCAGAGGGTAGTCAAGGCGCCAATAGGAAAGGGAGGCTGGCCAGCTAAGTGGATACCTCAGTGATTTTACTCTTATATTTCCATTTCTAATCCTATTTCAATACCCTGAATAATCCCAAAGTTTGGGAGGGAAGTAAAACTTCATTTTTCCTTACAAATAGGTTTAAAACCCTTTCCTTAACTTGAAGCAGCGTTTGGTATGGGGATGCATTTTGGGTGGGATCCTCATACACACTGTATAGGGCTCCCCAAAGGCAAGAAAAGCTCTTGTCTCCATTTAGCTCATTTGGGGTAGACAATCTATAAAGAACGTATTATAGACTATAAAGGAAAGGAGGACAATTATATTCCTTTCTCATCTGCACTAAAAGATCCAGCAGGTGAAGTCTGAAGGAAAATAGATTTCTTCCCTCCCACTCTTAGTGAATGTGTGGTGCTGCCTCCAATCCTGCCCCACCCTTGATTTAAAAAAAAAAACAAAAACAGAACACAACACCTAAAAACACAGGGTAGTTTGGAACTGCTGGTAGAGGAGTTGGATGATTTAACAAAAGAGACATTGACAAAAAAAAATCATTTTTTTTTACAATACTATAATTATAAAGTTGAAGGCACATCCTTGGCAGATATATGATCAATTACATGCTTATGGAAAAACAAACTACTGAATATCTTGACTATAGTAGATGATTATTGCACAACATCGTCCACTGCTGTTTTGGGTATCAAACAATCAATGTTCAACAATGGTTAGTTAAACATTTCTTTAACTAAAAGCATAAGTTTGAGACGCCTGGTTTTGGCTACAAAAGGCATTTACTATCAGTGCCATTAGAAAAGCTCTTTTAATTGAAGAACAAGAATTCATGCTTTTGTGCTTTATCTGGTTACTCATACCAGATAAACTTTCAGAAGGACTACAGAAAGTTAGTGTAAAAATAGCTAATAATTTGGCACGAATCTGCATTTTTTATATTTGGCAAAATAATATTTTTAAAATAGAGAAAAGTAAGAAACAAAAATATCCAAAAGGAGTGATTCCAGGAATGTTTTTATTCTTATTAAAACAACCAGTAACCAGATGCCTCAGCCAAAGAAAATAACAAAATAGAGTAAAATAAATATTAAGAAAAATAATTTTAAAGCAAGATCCATAAGTAGTGGAAAAAATTCTCTAAGAACATACATTCTGGATTTTCAGCTGTGTACATAAAAGATACGCACACTTAAATGTTTGGAAACATCTTGCCTACAATGCTATTTAAGCATTTTGAACAAAGAATACATCCAATAAAAGAATAACTTTTAAAAAGTTGAAGCACAATATAAAATTATTTGTTCACAAGGCATCAAATCTAACATCTAAAACGCTGATACTAAACTACGAAAAATAACATTTCTATTTTCACAACTGACAACCATACTTCTTTAGACTACAACACTAAACAGTTATGTTTTAACCGTTGAAATTTAAAAGGCATCTTTGGATATTTAAGATAAAAGGTGCCCCTTAGTTGAGTCTGAACCAGCACTGGATATCAAAACATCCTTGTTATCTTCAGACTGAGGGCATGGTTGCTGAGTGAATACAAAAGAGTGACAAAGGAACAACAGATAAAGAACTTCAAATATTCTAATATCAAATTCAAATATAAATCCATTTTCCTTCTATATGGGTAATATATGTATATATGTATGATATGAATAAACACAGATGCATACGCACACATTTATAAAATTTGTTCTCACTAGTAACTAATTATTTAAAGCTAGTTACTAACTGAAAGCAATGTTTTTGATCCCCTCCATATGTCTCTCTCCGGTGACTACAGCTGCTCTATGAAGCTAATGGGAGTTCAGAATTGCAAGAGACTTGTGGTAGAGAATTCAAAGATGGCTATAGATATTTAAAGCAGGATTCTTTATAAACAGCATGTTTTCTGTTCCTGTACTAAGGGCTGAAATTACATCCTTGATTTTTCCCAGATTATATAGGCTGCTCTTCTCATTGCCCTATGACATGTGGATCCCTTGGCATGTGAGGCCAAGTGGACAACTCTAACACACACAGAATAATAAAAGTAGTAACTGGCTATGTTCAAGTGCTTCAGAGAGATAGAAGAGTGAAAGTGAGGGGAAGGGGGAGGGGGAGGAAGAGAGGGAGGGAGAGAGAGAGACAGAGAAAGGTGCTTCTTTTTCAAAAGTCTATATTATACCTTTGTCATATTAGCTATTTCTTCTAGAAGAAACAAGTTGTGGTATGACGGGCCATTGGAATTAAAATAAAAAACAAATATTAAAATTCAAATTGAAAGCATGGAAGATGGCACAGGCATTGATCTAAAAAAGAGCCTAGACCTACAAACTCATTCATATTTCATTAAAATTGGTTTGCTTTTCTAGATTAATAGCACCTTCATCAAGTTTCAGTTCTGTCTTTAAGATAGCTGAGATAAAAATGAGATCTTTTCCAAATCTGAAAAGTCAACATGGAGTTATGTTGTAAACTTTTTTGAGTGTGTATGAAAGAACAAGAGAAAAAGGAAGTTGGAAAGGAGGGAAGAACCCCATCCCCCACTCCCACCTGATTTTAGACTCTGCTCTGTAAAAGCAATTTTTGATATTTATCACTGACCTCAAGGGGAAATAAGAACTAACATTTACTGAGCACAAATCCTATGTGCTAGGAATTGTGCTAGCAGCTTTACATATGACAATGGGAATAGATGTTAGGAATTTATGTATGAGTTCTCTTCACTTACATATTCTGCATCTGAAATCCACCTTGCAGTTAACAAGTTAATTTAAATAGTGATACAAGTACCAGATCTCTGACCAGTGTATTAACTCCCAGGCACTCACAGGGGGATTTCTAAATTTATATGTTGATGAGAACAAGCCCGTGAATTTGCCAACCACACTAACTAGCAAGTGCAAATGTTTTAAACTAGAGAAAAATATAGATTTAGCTAAAAGGTATCATAACCTAGGGAAATTCTCATGTCTGTATTACAATTTACTGTATTTTTTGGTAAAAGCGGCTTTGTGTAATAGCATTATTTTAAAGTCATTTTGAGAGATTATCTAAAACAATAAAAGACAATTAAAATCTATTAAATTATAAATATCAGCTAATGTCTTGCATTCTCTCCAGAAAAGGACAAATTTAGTGAATCCAGGTTAATTTTATATGACCGGTACATGTTAAACATGGTAGTGTCAATCTTTGGGAAAAAATCAATTGTAGAAGTGGCTCAAAATCTTAAGTTTCTGAACTGAGGCTGATAGACGATACTAAGAACAACTTATAGCTGAACCCAGCAGGAGTGAACTGAAAGCCTGCACAGAGCTAGGGAGTCACTGAAGGAGGAATCTGATATATTTTTTACAACAATGGAAGGGTGGGAAGCAGGGAACCATATAGGCCCTGAAGGTCTTTTGAGCTACAAGATAAAGAAACAAACAAGTTACTGGAAAAGTTGTCAGTTATTTTTGTCAATGAGAAACCACCTACACTTAGCTCACTTGAAAGAACATAATAAAAGAAAACACATTGGGGCATCTAAGAAAGCGATGGCAAAGACAAAGATGCAGGGAGAAGAAGGGGGAAAGAAAGCCTGTAATAAATAGACCTGTCTATTTTTAAACAGTTTCTACTATTTTGCTTCTAAAACAGGATTCTTTATACAGTGCTTTGAAAGCCGTTGCTCCCCGATCTGGCAGGGAGGAGGGCTCGAGAATCTCCTCAAGATTATGCGCTCAAATCTTCAAATTTTCAATGATCTTTTCTTGAACTTTTTTTTTTTGGTCAAATAAAAATTATCTATGACTTTAGCAGCAATTCAGCAATCTTCAGTTGTAGGACTTGTAAACCTCCCTGGTCTACCTTATCTGTTGCTAGTGAAAACAAAAAATACTAGAAATTCATTTTCAATAAAGCTAGGTTCCAAGCTGAGGCCCTGAAAAAGATATTTTTGCCATTAGACAAATGCAATTCAAATAGATTCCCTAACATAAGAGCATGAGACCAACATAAAGCCCTGCAATATTTTAAAAAGCTAAGGTGACCATGAATGCTGTGTCAGTGCAGAACAACATCATCTAGCAGCACTCTCTGTGGCCTGTTACAATGCACTGTCATCATCTTCCCTGCAGTCTCCCACCAGGAGTGAGTGCTTGTCAGGTTCACTGGTACCAACACTGTTCAGTGATCGTTTATCAGACAGCAGTGAGTTTATGGAGGCTCTGCTGTAATTAACAATCCGGTCCAGCAAACCCAGTTTAGGAGAATTTCTTGAGGTATCATCTATTCCAACATGAACACTTATTTCTGAAGGACTTTTCTGTCCCATCTGGCCTCGGGCATGTAGTTCATAATTCTCATAAGTTGGTTTCCTGTAACTGAAAAGATGCAAAAGTACACTAGTTTGAAATACTCAAATGCGAACTAGCTGCTTGTTACATTCAAAAATGAAGAGATTAGCCTGGTTTGAAATGTATAAAGGTGGTCAAAAGGAGTTGTGTGAGGTCACATGATCAGAAATCCTACTTCTGAGAGCCAGTGTACTAGATTTTACCCCACTCAGTGCTTGTGGTTGCTCTGTATATACTACATAAGGTGATAATTTACGTAGTTAACATTTATTATTAAGAACAGTTTGGGCTTATCATTGATCAATACAAGAATAAAACCTAGCAAGACTGACTGTGGGTGATAAAAGGAATATAAAAGACAAGCGTGAGCGAGCCATCATACTTACAGTTTAAGGAGGAGTGAAGAAAGTACTACTGAAACAGATGAAGCAGCCATTGCAGCAGATCCCATCCAGGGCTGCAAAACCAAACCAATGGGCATAAAAACTCCTAGAAAACAAGTTTGGATTAGTTAGACCAAACAGTACTAAACAGATTACCACTGTGTTCCTAATACATATATACAAATCATTTCCTTCTTTGATATTTATTCAGCAATTTATCCTCCTGTTGGTAGAGATTTATGTCGTTGCCAATTTTTCACTAATAGAGTGTTGCTGTGAACATTCTTGTACATGCCGCCCTGTGCACGTGTTTGAGAATTTCCCTAGGGTATATACCTAGAGGTGAAACAGCTAGGTTATAACATAGGCACACCTTCAACTTTAGGTAGATATTTCTCAGTTGCTCTCCAAAGTGGCTGTACCAGATCACAAACCCTCCAATAGTGTATGAGAGTTCATATTCTACAAACTCATCCACACTTGGTTTTGACAGACATTTAAAAATTTGTTCATATGATGGGGATGAGATAGACTTACTGTACTTGTAATTTTTTATGTGCTTATCTGTATTTTTTCTACTTTTTATACAGTGACCATATATTACTTGTATAATTTTTAAAAAATAACTTGTTCCATGAATTAATCTCTCTGGATTTTGTTCTTTTACTCTTTGTCCTCTCCATCTGTGTGTCCCTGTTGATAAACAGCTTTGTAATTGTTCTCATGTTATCTCATGTCCTTCTTTGGCTCTCAAACCAGAGAGAACAAGAAGAAAGTGATAACTATTTTTCTTATGTTATTACTAATACTAACATCTACCAAGCCCCTAAGTAATAGGGATGATCGGATGCTTATTAAATAATTCTAAACTGCTTTTTCTTGGTCGTATTCCTTTGTTCAATTTCTCTCTCTGTCTTTCTCATATCTGGTTCCCAAACTTTAAAAAAAACTGTTGGCTATTAGAACATTAAGAAAATTCTCTGCATGCTATAATTACAACAATGAAACAAGACAAAAACCAATACAGAGTAAAAAAAGACCAGAAAGACGTATACTAAAATACCAGCAGTAGTTGTGTTCGGGTAGTGAGATTAAAGGTAAATTTATTCTCTTCAGCAAAAACTAAATGAGTAAGCAAATAAGTACATATGTGTGTGAGAGTATATGGAGAAAGAGGTGAAGCAATGTGGCAAAATATTATTAACTGGTGAATTTTGGTGAAGGGTATATTGTTTTATTGTATCATTTTTCTCCTTGTTTATGTACATTTGAAAATTTCAAAATACAAAGTTGAAGGTAAAAATAAGGTAAAAAAATAAAATAAACCTATCAGAAGGCTTATACATTCTAGGCCATAATGAACATGCTGAAAATTTAAATTATTGATTTTAAAATTACCTCTCACCATACCAGCAGGCTACATACAAAACTGAGCTCAAAACTAATAATAAGAAGACTAAAACTTCCAATATGGTAGGCCTCTAACGACTTCATGAAAAAAGCAATACAAGTTAATTGTCACATACCAGCAGCTATGGGAATTCCAATCAGATTATAAATTAGAGCAAAGACAAAATTTATCCGAATCCTCTTGACTGTCTTCCTTGATAAATCAATACTTGCCACTACATCCAGAAGATCATTCTGAGAACAGAAATATTTGTGATATTAGCAAGAGACTGTAACTTGACCAGTAACTTGTATTTGATACTGTGTATACCGAAGATGATGTGTACCTTACGGTAATATGTGAATTAACTACAAATCTGAGATATTGCTAAAAATTTGAGGCTGTCTTGGAAGGGATTTTTCTCAGGGTTCTAAAAATACTTTTAGGGTTGTATGCTGGTACAGGGACTAAATCCCACTAAAATAACCTCAGCAAGTATTTGTTGAAGATAAGAGTATGATAAGTATATTCCCAAATCTAATGCTTCACTTTAGAAGCTTGTCATTCTCATTTGCTTCGCTGAAATGAGAAAGTCTGGAAGTAATTACTAAGTCTTCTCATACTGCCGTCTTGAACTCTCCCAGTCTCAATGGCTAGGAGCATGGGAATTCAAAGGGCACAATCATTGTGTTCAATATACGACACTAACCCTGACCATGTAGAGCAGTCTCACACTCCTCAAAGGTCAGACCATAGGACTTACCCGTATCAAAACCACATCGGCTGCTTCAATGGCTACATCTGTGCCTGTGCCAATGGCAATTCCAACATTAGCCATCGCCAGCGCTGGGGAGTCATTGATTCCATCTCCTACCATTGCTACCCGGTTCCCCTCCTCTTGAAGTTGCTTCACCTTAGCAACCTTGTGGGAAGGTAGAACTTCAGCAAACACCTTAGTAATGCCAACCTACGTGGGCAAAAATAAACTCCATTCATTTCAAGAAATATTACTGAGTACCTGAAATATAACTCGGCAATGATGAGCCATCAGTTTCCACCTACCAAATGTCCAAATTGTAAGAGACTAATAATATCCAGGGATAGTAAGGATATGGGGAAATGAGCTCTCTTATGCACTGTTGGTGGGTGTGTAAGTTGGTACTGTCTTTTTGGAGGGTATTTGGCAGCATCTATCAAAGTGTGCATGTCATTTGGTTCAGCAATTCCACCCCTAGCTATATTTTGGACATACCTGTACATGTATAAAAAGAAGTATGTCCAAGGATGTATATTACTGCCTTATTTGTAAAACAAAATTTTCAAAACCACATAAATTATTTTTTTTATTAGAGGAATAGTTAAGTACATTATGACGCATCCATACTATGGAATTCAATGCAATGATGTAGAAAGAATGAAATAACTTTATATGTTCAGACATGGACAAAGCTCCAAGGCATATATATTGTTATCTGAAAGAAAGCAAACTGCTGAACAATTTGTACAAAAATGATCCAATTTATGTTCAAAATACCAGAACTATACATCTGTATATGAACATATAAGCATATGAAAAAGTGTAAGGGGGTAGGGCTGGACAGGGAGGCTTGGGAAAATGGTGACTTAAACGTTTTACTTTATAGCCTTCTGTATTTTTTATACAAGAATGTATTTATATATTATCTTTATTATTTAATAGAAAAGGGGAGAAGGCATTCCAAAATAGAAAAGACTAATATGAGAAAAGTTTTAGAGGGAAGGCAAATGTGGGGGTGAGTAGCAGAAGAATGCTATAGAAGATGGTTCTATCAGTGGTATCCAGGATGGACTAGAGAGGAACGTGCGTGGAGCTACTGCTGTACTTTAGGCATGAGAGGATGAGAGCCTGGCTTAGGCTGGCAGCACCGGTGGAGACTATCAGCAACATTTCAAAGGAAGCATCAACAGAAACTGTGTACAATGTCACTCAAGCATCCCATGAACTCAGCAAATAGCTTTTTACTTATAACAGTTCCAGACAAAACCCAAAGTCCTTCCTGCATAGTATGCCAATTTTTCTTTAAGGAACCAGATATGGCTACTCGGGGATAATGAAAATAATAGGTAATATGACTTCTTTAGCAGCTGAAGGCAAGAAAGGAAATGTATGTGAAGAATGAGAAGTTACCACATACTCCCACCCCAACAACTAAGTAAACGCATTACCTGAGAAGCAATAGATCTAGCTGTTTTACTGTTGTCTCCAGTCATCAGAACTACTTCTAAGCCCATAGATTTCAGAATATGGACTGCCAATTCTGCTTCAGGCTTCACTGTATCAGCGATAGCTATCAAGCCGCACAGCTCATCTAATATAGGAGCACCAGAAGATAGAATTTGGAATATGGTGAAAGCAGAATAATATTCTGACTTAAAATTTCAGAAAGAAATGAATTTTGTTAAGTGAAGTTGTTCACGACTTAGCGTAACTCAAAATATCTCCAAGACCACATAGACTTTATACCACAAACCCTGCAACAAGCCTCCATACTTGGTTGTGAAAATTTCACAGAGTGAGGTAGGGCTTACTAATGAAGGTAATGATAGGAAACTGAAGAGACTTTACTGGATACTTATTTTCTTTCTTTAGAGAAGTATTGGCCAATAGCCCCAAACACTTTAGCTAATTTAAAGGCAAATGAAACTGAAAACTCATACTTCACCCTTTTTAAGGTGAAGGGGTGGATGGAAACAAAACTGGCATTTTATACTGGGAAAAAAATCACTACAAGTAGCTATTTTAAAAACAAAAATAAATGGTATTTTCTGCTTCTTCCTGGGCCTAAAAAGGCCATAGTAAGATACTGCCTTCATACTTAGCAAGGATTATAAATGTTGACTAATTAATCTCACAGCTAGAAATGTACCCTAAGAAATAATTTAACGAAATACCTAAAACCTCAAAGATGTTTACTGTGGTGTTACTTACAATAATAAAATATTAGAAGTAGCTTAAATTTCCAACAGGGGAATGATTAAGTTAGTCATAGTGTAGAAGTATGATAAATGGTGCCACATTAAAATATGATTGGAAATATTTACCATTAAATAAAATAAGATAAAATAAAACAGTATATGTACAAGGAATTTTAAATTTTTATTCAACTTTGAGGTAAAATTTACATACAATAAAATGCACCCATTTATAAACAGTATATGTACTAATATTGTAATTCTGTGTGATGTGTATGAATATATATCCAGAAATATCAATTAAAACTGACATTGTGTTTAGATGATGAGATTATAAATATTCTTTTACTTTGCTATAATGTTATTTTTAGGTTTTAAAACAAATCCTTGATTAGCTTTTTTTAAAACCATAGGCCACGGAGGAAAATAACAAAGCCAGGCAAATGCAATAGAATTTTAAATTAATCAGTAACAATTATGTATTGCTGACATTTTTACTTTGCATTCAGGCTGCTTTTGAATAACACTCATAGTTCAGATGTCTCTCAAAAATACACAGAAAACAAGTGAAATCATGACACTGAGTCACAGTGTACTTAAGGAAAACCTTACCATCAACTGCTACCAATACAGCAGTCCGACCTTTTCTCTCATGTTCAGTCATGGAATCATTTACATCGTTATTAATGACAAGACCATTTCTAATCATCCACTCCCGGTTACCAATAAGAACTTTGTACTGCTGAGCATTAAGAGCATCTGAAGAAAGTACAGAAATGACATTTAGTGAACTTGTTTAATATTTATAACAACCCTTTAGGGACAGTCTTCCTCTCTAATTTTGCACAGTCACTACATTGGTTTTTTGGTAGAAAACAGCCTACAACAGTGATTTCCAGATGTTCAAGGAACATACTCTGCTCTTCCATGCCTCTGGGTCTTTGCACATGAGGAGTGAGGGCCACCTGGAGGTCCTCATCCCTCCTCTGCAAATACCAAACTGCATCATATATATTCTTTAAGAGCCAGTTCAAACGTTACTTTCTTGGTGACGCTTTCCATGTGACCCTTCCTTATGATCTTCCATAGCAACTGAATTAAATTAAAAATATTTATTGTGCATCAGTACAACCATCAGTGTTGGACAAGAACACACAACCATACTGATGTCTCATTTTAAATGTATGACCACTAACTTTAAGTGGGCCCTTAGTGATGCCTGGCTATTCTACTACATTTCCCTAGTCCATTCATTCTCCATTCCTTCTAGATGGCTACTTTATACCTTCTCTTCTCCCATTCTCATACCAGATGATGACTCTGCTTCCTACTTCAGGAAGAAAATAAAAGCAATCAGAAGAGAACTTCCACAAGCTCTTATTGCCACATCTACCCAACTGCCTGTGCCTGTGTACATACTGATCTAGCCTCTCTTCTGTTATTATAAACAGCCCCTACTCCTATTTAAGGGCAACTTCTCCACTTGCATACTAGATCCCCCTTCTTTGCCTATTTTATATTTATTTATTTATTTATTTGGCTGTTCTGGGTCTTAGTTGCAGCACACAGGATCTTCGTTGCAGCACGCAGAATCTTTAGTTGCAGCACGCAGGATATTTAGTTGCGGCATGAGGGCTTTTAGTTGCGGCATGCGGGATCTAGTTCCCTGACCAGGGATCGAGCCCAGGCCCCCTGCATCGGGAGTGCAGAGTCTTAACCACTGGCCCACCAGGGAAGTCCCCCTTTGCCTATTTTAGAACGTCTCTCCAACAATTCTCCCCTCTCTCTCCTGCATAATCATATTTTCTATTTCTGCAGTACATAGCCCTATCTTTAAAAAAAGAAAATGAAACAACCCTCTCTTGATCTCATTTACCTCTCTCGCTACTACTCCATTTCTCTGCTTCTGTTCATAGCAAAACTTCTCAAAAGTGTTCTCTATCGGCTGCCCTCCAATTCATACCTTCCCATTCTCTTGTGAACCCACTCAAATAGAGCTTTTGTCTCTGTTACTCCAAAGAATTGCTCATACAGTACACCAGTGATCTTTAATAAATCTAATGGGTAATTCTCCGTCCTCATCTTACTTGCCCTATTAGCAGCATTTTAACACAGTTGATCATTCCCGCCTTGAAATACTTTCTTCATTTGGCTTCTAGATCACCACATTCTTATGAGCTACCTCCTCACTCACCACTTCTTCTGTCTTCTTTGCTGATCCTTCCTCATCTCACTGACCTCTTAATTTGTAGTGTTGCAGGGCTCAGTCCTTAAACCTCTTCAGGTTTAATCTCATTCCCCCTCTATCTACTCTTACTCCTTGATGATTTTTTTTTTTTTTTTTGGCCACACCTCGCCGCTTGTGGTATCTTAGTTCCCCGACCAGGGATCAAACCCAGGCCCATGGCAGTGAAAGCGCCAAGTCCTAACCACTGGACCACCAGGGAATTCTCAACTCCTTGATGATTTTATCCAGTCTCATGGCTTTAAATACCATCTATATCAGCGCTGTCCAACAGAACTTTCTGTGATGATGGAAATGTTGTACATCTGCTCTGTTTAATACAGTAGCCACTAACAACATGTGGCTATTAAGCACTGAAATGTGACTAGTATGGCTGAAGGGCTGAATTTTAAATTAAATTAAATTTTAATTAATTTAAATTTAAATAGTCACATGTAACTAGTGGCTACCATATTGGCCAGCACAGATCTATAAGTGGATGACTCCCAAGTCTACATCTCCAACCCAGTTTGTTTCCTTGGAACTCCAGACTTGTGCAGCCACCTGCCTCCTTGATAGTTCCATTTATACGACATCTCCACTTGAATACCTAACAGGCACTCAAACTTTAACATGTCAAAAACTGAACTCTTGATCACTTTTCCTCAATACTGCCCCTCCTGTGATCTTCTCCATCTTGTTTAAATGGTAACTCCATCCTTCTAAATTGCTTAGGCCACAAACTTTGGCCTAATTCCCCATTTCTAATCTGTGAGATCTGTCAGCCAGCTCACATCCAGGGGAATTCCCTGGTGGTCCAGTGGTTAGGACTCCAAGCTTCTGTTGCAGGGAGCACGGGTTCGATCCCCAGTTGGGGACTAAAATCCCACAAGACATGTCATGCAGCCAAAAAAAAAAAGATATGTCCAGAATTTGACCACTTCTTAACGGCCTCTACTGTTATCACACTGGTCCAAGCCACCAGGGTCCTTAACAGATTTCCATGGAGGGGCTTTTGGATACATACAAACGTCCAAAACAGAAATTTTCTGAGTGGTGGGCATAGCTTTTACCACCTTCCTCCAAAGGTTCGTGATTCAAAAATAGGTTATAAACCACTGCAATAAAAGGTATTAGTCAGAAAGTGATATACTCAGGTTTGCATGTTAGAAAAATTACTCAAGCACAGATGGGTAGGGGGGTCCTGGCACACTTAGGTATGTATAGCATGTTTTTGGTCAGATGGATAGACCAACAGGAAACTCGGGAAACTGGCCTTGGCTGCAGATATGGATTTTAGAGGGGCAGTGGAAACCTACAGGTGGTAGAATTAAGTGATAAGCATGAACAAGACTGTACAGAGAGGACTTCCCTGGTGGCGCAGTGGTTGGGAATCCGCCTGCCAATGCAGGGGACACGGGTTCGAGCCCTGGTCTGGGAAGATCCCACATGCCGCAGAGCAACTAAGCCTGTGCGCCACAACTACTGAGCCTGTGCTCTGGAGCCCGCGAGTCACAACTACTGAGCCCACGTGCCACAACTACTGAAGCTCACATGCCTAGAGCCCATGCTCCACAGCAAAGAGAAGCCACCGCAATGAGAAGCCTGTGCACCACAACAAAGAGTAGCCCCCAGTTGCCGCAACTAGAGAAAGCCAGTGCGCAGCAACGAAGACCCAACACAGCCAAAAAATAAATAAAATTTTTAAAAAAAGACTGTACAGAGAGAGTATGTAAAATGAGCAAAAGACAAAGAACAAAACTCTGAGGACACCCAACATGTGAGAGCAGGAGAAAAGAGGAATCAGAAGAGGATTAGAAAGAACAGCCAGGTAGGTGAGAGGAGAATCTAGAGAAAGCAGGGTCATGGAATCAAGGGAGAAAAACATTTTAGGAAAGAAGAAATGGTCAACATTGTCAAATGCCTTAGCGAGGTCATACAGCAATGAAGACTGAAAAGTGACCACTGGAGAGGGGACTAAATGAGATCACCAGTGGACTTAAAACAGTTTCACTAGTATGGATGGGGCAGAAGCCAAACTGTGCAGTGAAGAAGTGAATTCAGCCAGCCTAGACTACTCTTTCTAGAAGCTTGGATATTAAGGAAAAGAAAGACAGGTAGGATAAAATCTAGATGGGAATACAGTGATTTTGATGGAAGAAATGTTTATATGTTTAGGAGAAGGAGCTACGACAGAGCGTTGGGAAAAAAAGAAGCAAGGGGACATAACAGAGCATGAGGTCCCTGAGGAATCAAAAGAGGGTGGGATCTAGGGCAAAGGTGAGGGGATTCATTACGCAAGATGAGGGATACTTCTTTCCCTGAAAAAGGAAACATTCTGAGCAAAAAAACCTGAAAGAACACATGTCTGAGAACCTTAAATTTCCGTGTGAAAAATAAGCCGGACAATTTACTTAGGCAACTAGGGGGAAGGCCATAGGAGGTTGTGAAGGATACAAAAGGTTTGGAGCAGCTGTGGTGAGAAATAAAAGAAAGACAGCTGAACTAAAAGATGGAAGATCAGCTAAGGCTAGACTTTATCACCCTCTACTGTAATCAAGGAGCACAACTGAAAAATGTTCTTGAGTAACTGAGTAAAATAATTAGAAGGCCTACAGTGAAACTGATTTACGAAAATGAAACCATGACACCAATCTTGTTTCTTATATAACAGTTCAGATTATAAAGTTAGACATCTGTTAATAACTGTCCCATAATTGGTACTACAAAGAAAATTAGCTTACTTGAGAGCTGGGCATCAATAATCATGGAAGATGAAGTTGATGACTGTTCATTACTTGTATCTATTTGAACCAGGGATGCATTTTTAATATTATTTTCCTCTATCTTCCAGTTATCCTTGTGTAGCAAGCCTTCGATATTGGTGACTTTACAGCTAATACCACAGCCTGGCACAACCTGGAAATCTATGCAGGTACCCAAGGTTTCAGTGTCCAGCTCCTAACAGATAGAAACAGAAGGATTTCCTCTGCTGTTCTAATAATCCAAGGTCCTCATTAGCAAGATCAAAGATTACTGCTGGTTAATTCTAAATGTTTAGACACAATCTACATGCCTGGTTAATTCTGAATGTTTAGAATAAAACTGTCACTTATCATAGCCTATTTGACAGTGGGTTTTGATAAGGACGAAGGAACAGAGCATTGCGTATAATGTTCAAAGTTAGAAGAGAACCTCACAATACTTATTTTAAATCCCACTTTATAAGATTTATACCAACTTTCGGGAAAGAAAATGTGGAAGGTTTATCAATATTCTCTGTCCTTTCCAGTAGAGATCTACAAGTTACATATTTAATTCTATTTTCAAGTCAGATTTTCTATTAGGTACAGGGAAAAGGGTAACAAGGAACAGGGCCTTCAGTTACCAGAGGGTCTCTCTAGTATGATTGTGTGTCCTTAGTGAGCCAAAGAATTCTGGTGACCATCACTGTTTCCTGTCTCTTTATATCTTCATCCTCTCTGTTATTTGATTTGGGTGTAAAGAAGCCAGGTCAGTAATAGGTAAAAAGGAAAGAACAAATAAAGAAATGGCAACACCAATGGTGAAACTGCCACGTTCTAACTGAAAGACTCTGTGAGATAATTTACAAAGAACTTATACAAATCAATGAGAAAAAGGTAAACAATCTTATGAAAAAATAGGCAAAGGATACAAGCAAACAGGGTATAGAAAAAGAAATTCAAATGGCCAATACACATGTGAAAAGATGCTCAACCTTATTCATAATTAAAAAAATGCAAAGTAAACCATCAATGAATAAATTTTTTTACTTATTGAATTGGAAAAAATAAAATGTTGGTGAGAATGTAGGGAAATGGGCATTCAACTTCTTGTGAAAATATGAACTGGTACACCTTTTTGTGTGGGTGTTGATAATATCTGTCATTTGAGCATTGGTAATATTCATCAGAATTTAACTGCATGTATCCTTTGATCTAGCAGTTGCATTGATAGGCATTGAATATTAGAGATAAATGTGCAAAAGCTGACAAGGATGTTAACTGTACATTGTAAGAGCCAAAAAACCAATCATACAATAGAATACAATATAGTCATTAAAAACAATGAGGCAGATCTATATGTCCTGATATGGAAAAATCATTTAATAAAATCTTTTTAAAAGGTACCAAAGATTGGTCATTGTATCACCTTTCTATGTAAAGTTTAAAAAATAATAAATGCTGGTATATGAACTAAAAATGGTTAACAGATGCACACTTTTGTGAATATACTAAAAATTATTGAATTGTAACTTTACAAGGGTGAACTTTATGGTATGTGAATTTTACCTCAATAAAGCTGTTATTTAAAAAGACTGTTAACAGGTTAATACTTGTTAAACTTTGGAGAGAGGAATTATGGAAGGGGGCAGGGAATGAGGCTTTCCTTTTTTGTTATGTAACGCTGAATTATCTCAATTTTCCTACCATAAATATGTATTACTTCTATATTAATTTTTCAGTTGACTGGGGTTATCTGTGTGGTAGGGTTATAGTTAATTTTTGTTTTCATCTTTATACTTTCCTGCATGAAGCAATTAAGACATACAAAATAAAATGAGAAAACACGAGTCTCTCTAGCTTAATACCAACTGTATATGTAAATCATGAATAAACAAGGGAAAAATTGTACCTGCTTGCAGTATTTGGTTATGGCTGCTCCTAGAGGGTGTTCACTGTTACTTTCAGCAGTTCCCACAATGGCCAGGATCTTATTGCGTGACATTCTGTTACTTTCCACTAGAACCTTTACTTGATTCACTACTGGGGTTCCATGGGTAATGGTTCCAGTTTTATCAAATACCACTACCTTTACCTGTAAGAAAATCAAAATACAATGCACCTATATGGTTTGATAATTCTTAATATCAGCTTTCCAGAAATGAGAAAAAGGTTTACTTTGACAAACACATTACTATCTTGTTTCTTAATAAGCTGACCTTTGATTTAATTGGACTAAATAAACTGTCTTTGGGAGAATAAAAAGAAGGGAGAAAAAGGGAAGAAATATCCTTAGTTACACCTAATAGCCCTCCCTTGCAAATGTTCAACGTACTGTGGACATATGCTAAATAACTAGAACTACTTGTTAAGAGTTGACTGTTAATAGGTAATTAAGAGATGTCTCTAGTTCTTCTAGGGAAAGAGAAAGGCTTTCAGTACTAATGAACAGATCTGTAGGGGAAATCTGGGCAGTAGGCAAATGATTATAAGTAAGTAATTAAGTTGAAGTGTGCACCAGATAAGACCTTCTGGGTTGCTTTGACTTTATTGGGTCTAGATGAGAAGCTTGGCCTGCGAAGAGACAGCTCAGGGAACCAACGAGGGAAACTCAGACCAGGTAGGAAAAAGGAAGAGTCTGGAACTAAAGAACAGCCACCTCACAGTAAACTCGGATAACGACCCTTGAGAAATGAATAGCTTGAGGAACTGAGATGAAAAGAGGTATGACAACTAAATACAAAGCATGATTCCGGACGAAATTAAAAACAGCTATAAAGGATTATGGAGTCAGCTGAGGAAACTGGAATATGGACAACAGATTAAACAAGAGTATTATATCAATATCAACTTCTTGATTTTGATCTTTGTACTGTGGTTATGTAAGAGATTGTCCTTGTTCTTAGGAAAGGGGCTTCATACCTGCAGTAAAGGGTATACGGGAGTTCTTTATACTATTCTTGCAACTTTTATTTAAGTTTGAAATCATATCAAAATTTAAAATTACTATAAAAATTAGTAGCCTGTATTCACTGGCTAGATGAGGCTCCAAATCTAAGCTGTGTTCTGTGTTTACTACATGCATCTCTTTATAGTTTATATCCTCATAATAAGAACATACTAGAAGGAACATGGTTTTAGTTTAAGTCAAATAGCCTTGATTGAGATTGTGATGGAAATTCTAATAGGAGAGAGATCAGGGACAGGATTATATTCCTGAAGTCATAGTTGCAAACTGTCAGCTGGTGGCAGCAAAGGCAGAGGAACAGCAAGCCCTATCTAATCGCGAACAGCACAAACATGGAGTCACACACAAACAGGTTAGAAGCCTGATAGACTTGGGCAAATTGCCTGAGCAAATATCTATGGTGTCTTCCTGCCCTAAAGACCAGTCTAATCTGAGCTGGGATAGGACTCCAGGTTTTCCACACCAGGGTCTACTCTAAAGAGAGTAGGTCTGGAGTAGTTTGAGAGGTCTCATATAACTAAGGCCAATCCAGAGCAGAACCAAACTGACACCTTTCCTACCTCAACCCTCACGATAGTGTCAGAAGAGGCTCAGCTTACGGACTATGTAGAAATAATTTAAGACTCTATTTTTCAATATGGGTGCTATTGCCAGTTTGAATGAGACAACTCTTAGTTCTGGGGAGTATCTTACCTTATGAGCCATCTCCAATGGCTCACCACCTTTGATTAGTATGCCATTTTGAGCGCCTACTCCTGTACCCACCATCACGGCAGTTGGAGTGGCCAATCCCAGTGAACAGGGGCATGCAATGCACAGAACTGTGATTGAGGCTTGGAAAGCAAAGCGTATTATTGTTTCTGTTCGGGAGATACTCCTGTTGTAGCCCTTGAGAAGAAATGCATGAATTTTGATTACTGATTCAGAGCTGAATAAAACAAAAGGAACAAAGCTTAACTCTACTTAAATAAAACCACAATTTTGGAGTCACACATAATCTTGCTTAGTTACCAACATATGTTTTAGCTATTAGTAAGAAAACACTTTTTTTCTTTTATGAATATAAGATATTGTTGACATAACTGGTAAACAAATTACAGTCCTAAAATCAAGATTTCAATCTTGCTGATTCCAGAGTTACAAACTATGGAGTGAATATAAGGAACATAATAAAAGTCAACTCCCCCCCCATATTGAGAGAATAAGTGTTTTTATTAGGGACTTTCAAAAATAGCTGCAAACATAGGACCTAATTCTCAACATATTTGATCCTGAACAAAAATAATTCTGTACTTCTGTATACTAACACCATAAAGCTGTCTTTCACACTATTCTTTAAAGACAATGAAAAAAATCACCCAGTTTGCAAAGGTTGCTTCACCACATTTCAATAAAGTTCTTTTGGACAAAACAACGTGAACTGAGTATATCTGGTAGTATAGCTCTTAGTGACATTGAGTATTTGCTTCTGTGGTAAGTATGATCGATAGTATTAGGAGAAATCTCCTAAGACTCCCTGAATTCATGAGAAAAATTCCTGAAGGAGACACGTTCCAAAATACTTCCCAGAAATCCTCTTGTTCAATGAGTACTCAACCAATATGAATCATTTAAAGAAACTTTTTAATATTATACTAATGACCATATTGTGGAATAGATACATAGATGTTATGATTCTACCTGTTCTTTAATTGAAGGGACAAACAGCATGAAACAGTGTACAGCATGGCATTTTTAAAAGAAAGAAACACAACAAAGTAAGACTTTCTTAGTAATAATGGTTTTACAGTGCTATGTTCTTACTAAGTTCTCAAATACTTAAGCTAAGTGATCATCTAAGAGTTATATATATAGAGGGAGACAGAGTTGGAAGGGATTTTCATAGACATCTAAGCTTATGCTTTCATATATGTCATAAGTGTATGTTTTCACCTACACTAATTCCAATCCTGAAATTTAGGTATTATTATCACTATATTACAGATGACAAAACTGAAGATAAGAGAAATTCAGTGACTTAAAGGTTTTATCTCTAACATGAGTTACAGTCCAGGTCTACTTTACCGCTTTATGACACCATACGTTAGAGAACATCATAGAACTAGAGAGAAGCAGACACTAATATTATCTTATATTTATAAAGCATTTAATAAATTACAAAGTATGTCTAATATATATCATCTTATCTAACTTTTACAACTGCAAGTTATGTTGGATGAGCATTATTAAAATCTCACTTGAGAGGTGAGGAAACCAAAGCTCAAAGAGAAATTAAGTTGACCTAAGATCACACTGATGGTATGTGGCAGAGCTGAGATCCCAAGATTTTCCTCAATATATCCATTGTTCTTTGTGAAAGCAAAATCATGCTGGGACTCAGACTAAGTATAAAATGTGAAAGGTCACTATAGGCATACCTCGGAGATATTGTGGGTTCAGTTCCAGACCACCGAAATAAAGTGAGTCACAAGAATTCTTTGGTTTCCTAATGAATGTAAAAGTTATGTTTACACTATACCGTAGTCTACTAAATGTGCAACATCAGTATGTCTCAAGAAACATGTACATACCTTAATTAAAAAATAATGCTGTTGGAAAAATGGCGTCGATAGACATGCTCGACGCAGGGTTGCCACAAACCTTCAATTTGTAAAAAACACAATATCTGCAAAGCACGATAAAGCAAAGTGCAATAAAACGAGGTATGCCTGTACTTGCTTTTGGAAAATCACAAGTCATAATGAAAAAAACCTTTTATGTTTTCTTTTATATTTACAGAAATGCAAATGTTATTCTTATCACCCTCTCACTCCAGTCTGTTAAAGATACCAGTAATTATTAGTTATTTTCCAATTAATTACTTATGCAAAAGATTCACGGGCTTCCCTGGTGGCGCAGTGGTTGAGAATCTGCCTGCTAATGCAGGGGACACGGGTTCGAGCCCTGGTCTGGGAAGATCCCACATGCCGTGGAGCAACTAGGCCCGTGGGCCACAACTACTGAGCCTGCGCATCTGGAGCCTGTGCTCCGCAACAAGAGAGGCCACGATAGTGAGAGGCCCGCGCACCGCGATGAAGAGCTGCCCCCGCTTGCCACAACTAGAGAAAGCCCTCGCACAGAAACGAAGACCCAACACAGCCAAAAAAAATAAAAATTAATTAATTAATTAATAATAATAAAAAAAAAGATTCACACACTGTTTTACATATGAAAAAAAGGTGTTATAAGTCACTCACAGGAAAGTAGGTTTCCACGATTTCAAAATTCAGAAATCCAATTATAATCCAAACCAAAAGGGTAGCAATGGAAACAATGACAATAAAAGGAACAAAGTAGCCACTGAGTTTGTCTGCAAACTGCTGGATAGGAGCCTAGAATTAAAAAATAATAATAATGATATGTATATCAAAGTCTCCTTTTTTGATAATGAATATAGAGCATATTTAGTACTGAGCACAAATATTTTAATAAACTCCATATTAATACAGCTAGAATTAATCAAAGGAACACATAAAAACTAGATCAAGATTTATACTGAGTGGGCTTTCATGAAAATACTTTGTTTCTCCTAGGGAGTTAATTTACCTTTGATGTTTGTGCCTCCTCTACAAGTCTGACAATTTGAGAAAGGGTTGTGTCTGCTCCAACATGGGTTGCACGGATAAGGAGTGACCCATTCTGGTTAATGGAACCAGCAATCACTGTGCTGCCAGACTTCTTAGCCACAGGCATTGCCTCCCCTATATAAGGAGTAAAGATACATTTAGGGAGCATAAATAAATACTATCTTGAAATATACAGTTATCTGTCAATGTCAATATCTAGAAATGAGATTCTTCCTTCCTGAAATAGAATCTGGACAAACGCCTAGGTGAAGGTTGCCCTCTCTTTTTCCTTATGTCAGTTCTGGGCCAAACCCAGGGATATATATCTTAAACTGGAAAAACCTAATGTGTTAACTCTTATTGGCAGGTACTTTTGGACCTCCACCCTAGTCTTAGATCATTGGTTCTCAACCTGTTTCCAAGGAGCATTTATAAATGTAGGAGAGAGTTCTTGCTTGTAATAACTACAGGTGGAGCATGGGGTACTGCTACTCCAATTAGGTAGGTCAGGGTCAGGGATACTAAATGTACCATAATGTGTAGGATAGTCAGTCAGAACTAAGAACTGTCCCATCCAAACTAGCAATAGCACCCCTACTGAGAAACACAGAATCCTAAATTATTTCCACACAGTTCATAAACTGAGCCTCTTTTGGCACTATTGTAAGGACTGAGGTAGGAAAGGTGTTATTTTGGTTCTGCTCTGGATTGGCCTTAGTTACCTAAGATCTCTAAAACTACTCCAGGCTTATTCTCTTTAGAGATGACCCTGATGTGGAAAACCTGGGGTCCTATCCCAGCTCAGACTAGACCGGTCTTTAGGGCAGGAAGACAATAGGTATTTGCTCAGGAAAATTTGACAAAGTCTATTGGGCTCTACAGCAGAATGTGACAACTTCCTCTGGTTATACATTCTAGTAATTAACAATCCTCAGTGAAAAGAGCCTTCAGTAGCATAACTAAAACCACAAAGAAAATCTGCAGAAATTGATTTAATACATTCTTAAAAAAACTCATATTCTCTTCACTCATTATTTACTTGGTCCATAGTTTCTACAAAAAGCTCTTCACCTTTCATGTCTATTTTTTTTAACATCTTTATTGGAGTATAATTGCTTTACAGTGTTGTGTTAGTTTCTGCTGTATAACAAAATGAATCAGCTATAAGCATACGTATATCCCCATATTCCCTCCCTCTTGCATCTCCCTCCCACCTTCCTTATCCCACCCCTCTACGTGTTCGCAAAGCACTGAGTTGATCTCCCTGTGTCATGCAGCTGCTTCCCACTAGCTATTTTACATTTGATAGTGTATATATGTCAATGCTATTCTCTCACTTCGTCCCAGCTTACTCTTCCCTCTCCCCGTGTCCTCAAATCCATTCTCTATGTCTGTGTCTTTCTTCCTGTCCTGCCCCTAGGTTCATAGGACCTAATGTTCATCAGAACTTTTTTTTTTTTAGATTCCATATATATGTGTTAGCATATGGTATTTGTTTTGCACTTTCTGACTTACTTCACTCTGTATGACAAACTCTAGATCCATCCACCTCACTACAAATAACTCAATTTTGTTTCTTTTTATGGCTGAGTAATATTCCATTGTATATATGTGCCACATCTTCTTTATCCATTCATCCAACAATGGACACTTAGGTTGCTTCCATGTCCTGGCTATTGTAAATAGTGCTGCAATGAACATTATGGTACATGACTTTTTGAATTACGGTTTTCTGAGGGTATATGCCCAGTAGTGGGATTGCTGGGTCATATGGTAGTTCTATTTTTAGGTTTTCAAGGAACCTCCATACAGTTCTCCATAGTGGCTGTATCAATTTACATTCCCACCAACAGTGCAAGAGGGTTCCCTTTTCTCCACACCCTCTCCAGCATTTATTGTTTCTAGATTTTTTGATGATGGCCATTCTGACTGGTGAGAGGTGATACCTCATTGTAGTTTTGATCAGCAATTCTCTAATGATTAGGGATGTTGAGCATCCTTTCATGTGTTTGTTGGCAATCTGTATATCTTCTTTAGAGAAATGTTTATTTAGGTCTTCTGCCCATTTTTGGATTGGGTTCTTTGTTTTTTTGTTATTGAGCTGCTTGTATATTTTGGAGATTAATTCTTTGTCGGTTGCATCGTTGCAAATATTTTCTTCCATTCTGAGGATTGTCTTTTCGACTTGCTTATGGTTTCCTTTGCTGTGCAAAAGCAAGTTTCATTAGATCCCATTTGTTTATTTTTGTTTTTATTTCCATTTCTCTAGGAGGTGGGTCAAAAAGGATCTTGATGTGATTTATGTGACAGAGTGTTCTGCCTATGTTTTCCTCTAAGAGTTTTATAGTGTCTGGCCTTACATTTAGGTCTTTAATCCATTTTCAGTTTATTTTTGTGTATGGTGTTACGGAATGTTCTAATTTCATTCTTTTACATGTAGCTGTCCAGTTTTCTCAGCACCATTTATTGAAGAGGCTGTCCTTTCTCCATTGTATATTCTTGCCTCCTTTATCAAAGATAAGGTGACCATATGTGTGTGGGTTTATCTCTGGGCTTTCTATCCTGTTCCATTGATCTATATTTCTGTTTTTGTGCCAGTACCAAACTGTCTTGATTCCTGTAGCTTTGTAGCATAGTCTGAAGTCTGGGAGCCTGATTCCTCCAGCTCCGTTTTTCTTTCTCAAGATTGTTTTGGCTATTCAGGGTCTTTTGCGTTTCTATACAAATTGTGCAATTTTTTGTTCTAGTTCTGTGAAAAATTCCATTGGTAGTTTGACAAGGATTGCACTGAACCTGTAGATTGCTTTGGGTAGTATAGTCATTTTCACAATGTTGATTCTTCCTATCCAAGAACATAGTGTATATCTCTCCATCTGTTTGTATCATCTTTAATTTCTTTCGTCAGTGTCTTATAGTTTTCTGTATACAGGTCTTTTGTCTCCTTAGGTAGGTTTATTCCTGGTATTTTATTATTTTTGTTGCAATGGTAAATGGGAGTGTTTCCTTAATTTCTCTTTCAGATTTTTCATCATTCGTGTATAGGAATGCAAGAGATTTCTGTGCATTAATTTTGTATCATGCTACTCTACCAAATTCATTGATTAGCTCTAGTAGTCTTCTGGTAGCATCTTTAGGGTTCTCTATGTAGAGTATCATGTCATCAGCAAACAGTGACAGTTTTACTTCTTCTTTTCCAATTTGGATTCCTTTTATTTCTTTTTCTTCCCTGATTGCCATGGCTAAAACTTCCAGAACTATGTTGAATAACAGTGGTGAGAGTGGGCACCCTTTTCTTGTTCCTATCTTAGAGGTAATGGTTTCAGTTTTTCATGGCTGAGAATGATGTTGGCTGTGGGTTTGTCATATATGGCCTTCATTATGTTGAGGTAGGTTCCCTCTATGCCTACTTTCTGGAGAGTTTTTATCATACACGGGTGTTGAATCTTGTCAAAAGTTTTTTCTGCATCTATTGAGATGATCATATGGTTTTCCTCCTCCAATTTGTTAATATGGTGTATCACATTGATTGATTTGCGTATATTGAAGAATCCTTGCATTCCTGGGATAAACCCCACTTGATCACGGCGTATGATCCTTTTAATGTGCAGTTGGATTCTGTTTGCTAGTATTTTGTTGAGGATTTTTGCATCTATGTTCATCAGAGATATTGGGCTGTAGTTTTTTTTGTGCCATCTTTGTCTGGTTTTGGTATCAGGGTGACAGTGGCCTCATAGAATGAGTTTGGGAGTCTTCCTCCCTCTGTTGTATTTCGGAAGAGTTTGAGAAGGATAGGTATTAGCTCTTCCCTAAATGCTTGATAGAATTCACCTGTGAAGCCATCTGGCCCTGGGCTTTTGTTTGTTGGAAGATTTTTAATCATAGTTTCAATTTCAGTGCTTGTGATGGGTCTGTTTATATTTTCTATTTCTTCCTGGTTCAGTGTCAGAAGGTTTTGCTTTTTTAAGAATGTGTCCATTTCTTCCAGGTTGCCCATTTTATTGGCATAGAGTTGCTTGTGGTAATCTCTCATGATCCACTGTATTTCTGCAGTATCAGTTGTTACTTCTCCTTTTTCATTTCTAATTCTGTTGATTTGAGTCTTCTCCTTCTTTTTCTTGATGAGTCTGGCTAATGCTTTATCAATTTTGTTTATTTTCTCAAAGAACCAGCTTTTAGTTTTATTGATCTTTGAAATGGCAGAGAAAGAGGTTCAAACCCAGGTCTCTCTGACTCCAAGGCCCTACACACGTCCACCAGCCCTTGTGACCATGTTTCTCCGACTTATATCATCATGAAATACTTTTTTAAAAGCGTAATGGACTGAGGAGACACCAAGATGATTAAAAGGCAATAATGTGCTTGGATCACACCAGGCAGAATGTGGTCTCGCAGATTAACTAATTGTAGCAAGAAATTATGAAAAGGAGATTTGTATTTTTCATTTAGAAGAGAAGTTCCAAATTCTGTAAATTAAACCAACTTAATTTTCTTAATAATTAAATAGAACATACCTTTAAATATGTATTTTTATACTTTTATTATAATGTATGACCCCCACAAACATTTTTTAATCAAAAAAAAAAAGACTTGGCTATGGGGGCGGAGTTTAGGGGGGGTGGAACTTAGGCAGGGGCGGGATTTAGGGTGGTGCGGGACCTAGGCGGGTGGGGAAGTGCTGTTTGAGTGTGGGGTGGGGCCTAGGCGGGGAGATGTTCAAGCGTGGGGCGGGGCCTCTGCTTAGGACCTGCACCAAAGGGGAGAGGCAGCACGTAGAAATGAGGGCCTCTGGAGTGTGGATTTCCGGAGTTTGGAGGTAGGGCCCTGAGTGAGGGTGTGTGGGTGGGGTTTAGGCCCAGCTCATTGGAGGGGGTCTCCGAGTATAGAGGTAGGGCCCTGGGTGGGGGTGTGGGGCGAGGCTTGGGCTCTGTGTGGCAGGAGGGAGGCTCCAAGGGCAGAGGATTAGGCCTGGGATCCCAACAGGCACCCCGCTGCCTAAGTGGACAGGGAAAGCACTGGCCCCCTTCCTTTCCGTTCCTTCTCGCCCCTCCCCCACTGCCTCCCCCCGGGTCTCCCCTGTTCCTGATGGACCCCTAACTGTGGGTGGATCCCGCTGGGTGTAGGAATGCCTCCCCTCCCCCAGCCGCCCCTCAGTGGTGCCAGTCCCAGAGGTCCGGACTTTACTTTTGCTCCCTCTTCCCTCCCACTCCCTCAGGACCTGCACGGCCGGAGGGGGCCTAGGTGGGCAGAGGATCAGGCCCGGGATCTCAGCAGGTTCCAGGACCCAAGTGGGCAGGGGAAGCCTGGCCATGCTCCCTTTTGATCGTCTGTCCTCCCAGTGGTTCCCTAATTTCCTCCTTCGGGCGTGGGATTCCTGCCTCTCAGGGGCACCAGTCCCATCCTGCCTCCACTTCTCCTCCCCCTTCACTCCCCCCATGCCCCACATCCTACCCGGTGGCTGGGGGTTCCTCCCATCCCCTTAGGTGTCCGTGGTCCCCCACTGGTGCCTGGTAGGTGCCCTAGTTGTGAGGAGATGCGAATTCTGCATCCTCCTAGTACGCCATCTTTTGGACTTCTTTCATGCCTATTTTTAATTAACACTTTGGATTCACTTCACTTTCATGTCATGATCCTCTGAAAGAACATACCTGTGATGAGGGACTCATCTACCATAGAATGCCCTTCAATAACACGCCCATCCACTGGAAATTTGCCTCCTGGAACCACTTTAATGATGTCTCCACGTTGTACAAGTTCCACATCCACTTGCTCTTCACTGGATATGAGTTAAAATAAAAAGCACCATGACAGTATGCTTCTCCCCCTGATCTTTCCATGCAAGCTTTTTAGTTGACATCAAGCTTGTGGCCCCATAATTGCTACCAATGGAAGTTAGAACCAACATTTAAGTTAGGAACTACAGTGTCAGTCTTTTTCACTGTTGGGGAATAGCTCAGTACCTAGCACAAAGTAGCACTCTAAATATTTGTTGAATAGTCATTGAACTAATAAATGAAAGCTTTAGAAATAATGTAATGGGTTTTATTGAACAAAACAACTAATTTATTGTGTATATCTGCCAAAATAATTTTATGAGGAAAGGAATGAGAAATACAAAAAAAATGAAATCTAATCAAGTCTTTAGCTCTAACTTCCAGTTTACAGGTAATATAGGAGTTACAGAACAAGTTAAATGATTCCAGACGGAAACAGAGACAAATTTGGACTGTGGGATTTTCTAAAGGACAACTGATAGATGTTTCTTTACCAAGTCAAATGCATGGAGAGGGAGGAGCAGGGAGGAACAAGGGAGGGAGAATTGGAGAGAGGAGATGTTCTACATTAAAACAAACATGTCAGGAGAAAGACAAATACTGTATGATGTCACTTATATGTGCAATCTAAAAAATACAACAAACTAGTGAGTACAACAAAAAAGAAGCAGACTCACAGATGTAGAGAAATAACTAGTGGTTACTAGTGGGGAAAGGGAAGCGTGAAGAACAATATAGGGTAGGGGATTAAGAGGTACAAACTACTATGTATAAAATAAATAAGCGACAAGGATATATTGTACAACATGGGGAATATAGCCAATATTTTATGATAACTATAAATGGAGTATAACCTTTAAAAATTGTGAATCACTACACTGTACACTTGTAACTTATATACTTTTGTACATCAACTATAACTCAATTAAAAAATCAAAAAACAAACAAACAGGGGCTTCCCTGGTGGCGCAGTGGTTAAGAATCTGCCTGACAATGCAGGGGACACAGGTTTGATCCCTGGTCCAGGAAGAGTGCACATGCTGTGGAGCAACTAAGCCCGTGCGCCACAACTACTGAGCCTGCGCTCTAGAGCCCGCGAGCCACAACTACCGAGCCCATGCACCACAACTACTGAAGCCTGTGCACCTAGAGCCCATGCTCCGCATCAAGAGAAGCCACCACCATGAGAAGCCCGTGCACTGCAGCGAAGAGTAGCCCCCGCTCACTGAAACCAGAGACAGCCCACACGCAGCAACAAAGACCCAACACAGCCAAAAAAAAAAAAAAAACTCAAAACTTAAAACAAACAAACAAACATATCAGTCAAATGCAGTGACACATGGACCTTTTCTGAATTCCATTTCAAACAAAGAAACTTAAAACAGTTTGGAGACAACAGGAGAAATGTTAATATGGACAGTGTATTAGATCACATTAAAGAATAATTGTTCATTTTGTTAGATGCAATATGGGTATTATAATTATATAAGACTATGTCCTTTTTTAGAAATACAACAGGAATATCTGCAGTAAAACCATATAACTGGGATTTACTTTAAAATTCTACTGCAACAACAGAAAGAAAAATAGATTGTATCGATGAAGTAAAGTGTGGCAAAATGTGAATAACTGTTAAATCTGGGAGATAGATTATGTGAGTTCATTATACCTTTCTCTCTACTTCTGTGTATATTTGATATTTTTCCTAAGAAGTTAAAAAAGAGAAGGAAGAATAATGAAGGTAAATACCTCAAGACGATATTATCGGAGTCGAGAGTTACAATAGTTGCTTCTGTAGCTTGTAGTGAAATTAGTTTGGCAAGAGCCTCTGATGTTTTGCCCTATAAATTAAAACACATATGTTAACAATGCTAAGGAAGAAAAAGTCTTATGTAAAATAAAGGCATAATCTTTAACATTTACTTAAAAGACAGCTTTAGGAATGTTAATTAGTTCAAGTCAGAAAATGTTTCACTTTGAAAATATGAAGTACACAAAATATAAAATGTATTATTAGATATAATTTATAAATAAATAATGTAAATTAATAAGAAAAACATCAGAACCCAATAGGTACATGAGCAAAGGACATAAATAGGCAATTCATTTAAGAAGAAATATAATACCTGCTGTATAGAAAAATGTTTATCTCTGCTATTACTGGAAGAAATGCAAACTAAAGCAACTCTATGATACCATTTAATGCCTACTAACTTAGCAAAACTTTAGATAGGAGTCAGTGCTGATGAAGTTGTAGTAAAACTACTTCACTAACATACCCTTTATGGCAAAAATTGTTAAGATTAGTAGCATGAGCCATAGAAAGATTTATGCCCTTTAATCATATCCTTTGTAATTTATCCTAAGATAGTAATTCAGTAGAAATAACTATTAAACATGAATATGTTTAATGCAGGATTACCTAAAATTAAACTCTGGAAACAATCTAACTGAGAACAAAACCAGAATGGTTTAGTAAATTATAGCACATTGATTTGAGAGAATATTATTCAGAAACACTGAGTAATTATCTAGACTGCAAAAATGGGGAAAAAACTTTAAAGTGTTAAGGGCACAAAGTGGTATGGATACCATGTTTGCCACTCTGTGAAATATAAACGTACGTGGAACAGGATTAGAAAGTGATTTCCGTTATACCATGGGATTGTGGGTGAATATTTTTCCATCATTATTTTAAATCTGTGGTCGCATCAGTTTTTCCATTAATAATGAGATATAAGTAAAATAAGTACTCTTAAATGTCTCTTAAAATAAACGTGGACACACTGTATTATCTACAGTATTAATTCCATAAATTTGGTAAATCTTCTAAAGGAATATTTAACCTAAAATACTGCCAAAACAAAAATACTTCTTTTAGTACATCGTTAACTACATAAATCAATGTATATTTCCAATAATTGGTCTAGAAAATATTATGGTCATTTACCCACCCAAGATTTTAATAAATGTCACCCTTTCTTACTTTACCTTTGCTACATGTTCCAGCCACCGGCCTAGTGCAATAAACACAAATAGCATAGGAGGTGTGTCAAAGAAAGTAACAGGGTTCACTCTGGCTCTCTCATACATTGCAACCAGAAGAATAACCAAAGAATAAGCAAATGCAATGGTAGTTGCCAGCACAATCAGTACGTCCATATTTGCAGTTTTATGCTTCAGTGCTTTGTAGGCCTGAATGTAGAAGTGCCAGCCTCCAAAAAACTGTAATATAGAAACAGTGATTAGTGCTTTTAAAAAAAGCTGAAATTCACATATATACCTCAATAACTAAGATATAGTATCAATGTTAATTTCCTTTGGCTTTTATTTAATCCATAAACAACTAAGGAGAGATTATTTTTTTTGGCTGCACCATGCGGCCTGCAGGATCTTAGTTCCCCAACCAGGGATCGAACCTGAGCCATGGAGAATTCCCCTAAGGAGAGATTTTTTTTAAGCTGAAACAATAGTGCTTGTATTTTAGCAGATACGTGTGTGTGTGTGTGTGTGTGTGTGTGTGTGTGGATTCAAATTGTCATACAAGCCCTTGGCAGCTCTCTGCTATGATCCAATGGATATTTCATAATATAAAGAAAGTCAAGTGGTTCTTGGATTCTTCTTTTTGAAGCCAGCAAAAACAAGAACTAGGAAAAGAATTACATTCTTTTGACAATGATTTTTTATATAAAACTCACCTCCCTCTTTTCAAATTCAACCTATCACAAGCCATTGGATCTGTCCACTGTTTTCGTTAGGAAACATAACTGAAAAGCTTATTGTTCATTAGTATAGAGAAACATACTAAGATGTTTTAAAAATCATTATTGCTTTTTATAAGGATCAGAAAAAGGAATAGATCTATTAGATGGAAGTGTTCCACAGTAAAAGTTTATCTCAAAAGAGTTGAAAAGTCCAAAGAAGACATACAGATGGCCAAGAAACACATGAAAAGATGCTCAACATCACTAATTATTTGAGAAATGCAAATCAAAACTACAGTGAGGTATCACCTCACAGTGGTCAGAATAGCCATCATCAAAAAATCTACAAACAATAAATGCTGGAGAGGCTGTGGAGAAAAGGGAACCCTCTTGCACTGTTGGTGGGAATGTAAATTGATACAGCCACTATGGAGAACAGTATTGAGGTTCCTCAAAAAACTAAAAACAGAATTACCATATGACCCAGCAATCCCACTACTGGGCATATACCCAGAGAAAACCATAATTCAAAAAGACACATGCACCCCAATGTTCATTGCAGCACTATTTACAATAGCCAGGTCATGGAAGCAACCTAAATGGCCATCGACAGAAGAATGGGTAAAGAAGATGTGGTACATATATACAATGGAATATTACTCAGCCATAAAAAAGAATGAAATTGGATCATTTGTAGAGATGTGGATGGACCTAGAGACTGTCATACAGAGTGAAGTAAGTCATAAAAAGAAAAACAAATATCGTATATTAATGCATATATGTGGAATCTAGAAAAATGGTACAGATGAACCAGTTTGCAAGGCAGAAATGCAGACACAGATGTAGAGAACAAACGTATGGACACCAAGGGGGAAAGCGCGGGAGGGGGAGGATGATGAATTGGGAGATCGAGATTGACATATATACACTAATATGTATAAAATGGATAACTAATAAGAACCTGCTGTATAAAAAAAAGAAATAAAATTAAAAAAAGAAGAAAACATACAGAGAGTAATGAACTTAAGTGCTATGGAGAAATAATATAACTATTATGATTATTTTATAGAATAAATTAATAATAAATATATCAAAATAAAATATATTTATAATATATTTAATATAATTAATATAAAGATAATTTTAATGCATTTAATATAAAATATAAATATAAAGAAATAAAATATAACATTTTATCAAATTTTTTTCCAACTTAGATTGTTACAGAATATTGAGCAGACAATGTTATGTGGCAGCCTGGATGGAAGGGGAATCTGGGGGAGAATGGATACATGTATATGTACGGCTGAGTTGCTTTGCTGTGCACCTGAAACTACCACAACATTGTTTATCGGCTACACTCCAATATAAAATAAAAAGTTAAAAAAAAAAAAGAATATTGTGCAGTTCCCTGTGCTATACAGTAGGTCCTTGTTGGCTATTATCCATTTTAAATATAGCAGCATGTACATGTCAATCCCAGACTTCCTACATGCATATGTATAACTGAATCACTTTGTTGTACACCTGAAACTAACACAACATTGTTAATCAATTGTACTCCAATATAAAATAAAAAGTTAAAAAAAGACAATAAAAATAAAATAAAGTATAACATTTTATTATTATAATAACTTTAAATATAAAGTTACATACAGTAGCAGATATGAATACCAAATTCACAACTGAAGATGAATTGAACTGTTATTCTCTGCTTTGTCATTAAACAGTATCCTTCGGGGTTAAAATGGAATTTATTATCTACTTTAACCACTCAGTTTAAGATTATTTTTGTAAAGCATCCAGCATAAAATGATCGTACTTCTGGCCAATATTTGTTGTACAATTGAAAATAGCCTCACCTGCCACATTTTGGCTATTTTTCATTATTAACAAATATACTTGCTAACATTTCACTTGCCTGTACAGGTACACACAATAAAAAAGATAGCAAATTCATAATGGACAATCCTGGCAGGATCTGGCGCTCCAGGAACATAGAAGAATGAATGCTAATCATTTCTTCTTGGCTCATGTTCTGATTATGGTGAAGAGTTGCAAGGTGGTGGTCCATAACCATCATATATATCATCAGCCCCATTACAGGAATACAGAAAAACAGGCTCACAAGAAAGGCCCGTCGCCATCTAATATAGAAAAGAAAAATCATTTGAGTAAATAGGTAATGGTTAAAGATTCTATGTACTATAAGGAAATATAACTTGTGACCAATTCCCACCCACTGTAAGGATGATATTGAAAAAACTGACATGCTAACAGTTTGTTAAATTTGTAAAGAGGAATCAAAATCTGTTTTTCACTGACATTCCAAAAGTACTTACTGTCTTATCTCTCGTTTATGGTCTAGGTGGCTTGCTGACCGGTCCTTCTTGACCAAAGAAGCTTCAAAACCTAAGCTCTAAGGAAATTCATGAGAAAACAATTACTTCACTGAATGTATAAATATTACCTACAGAAATTCTAAGCTGTGGTATTGTCATTAAGAACAACTCAATTCAATTACTAAGTGCAAGTCATTCTGGGGAATATAAAGATGAAGATGTGCTTCCTTCTCTTAATTACCTTTGTTTCTAATCTTTCATCAAAGAAATGAGTATTTTCTCAACTCTAGTTAATGTCTATCCTACTGTTCTCAAACTACTGATTTAACTCAAGTGCAGTTGTCCTCAGTAGAGGTTCTTATATCAAGAAGTCAACTAAAGCCTCCAATAAGTAATTTTGGAAAAAAGCAGAATCTATTACTTGGTCAGGGCGACAGAGTGTATGATGACCTAATAAAGACAGAATTGAGATATATACACTACTATGTATAAAGTAGATAACTAATAAGAACCTACTGTATAGCACAGGGAACTCTACTCAATACTCTGTAATGACCTATATGGGAATAGAATCTAAAAAAGAGTGGATATATGTATAACTGATTCACTTCGCTGTACAGCAGAAACTAACACAACATTGTAAAGCAACTATACTCCAATAAAAAAAAGAGAATTCAGCAGTAAAATCATAAATCGTACACTTAGACAAGCATCTACTAGTACTGATGTATATTAATCACTTTATTTTTAATTTTAGCTTGGACATCTATCAAGTCATTGATCCATCCATCCCCTGAAAGTACAGAAAACTGAATAATAGGCCACAAAAGCTAGCACCATACTAAATATATTATTCAAGGGTTTGCATATGCAGTCTTTACTCTTGTTGTACCAGAAGAAAGAACACAAATAAAAATTTTCCACAATAAAATAAAGTACAGAAAGAAAATTACACCTAAGTAAGACTCATATGAACATACACAGTAACATACACTATATTTTGAACTGCTAGGGAAAATGCTGCCATCTTACATTTCTTGGCAGTATAACACAGTGAAAAGAGCAAGCATGAGCATTGGAATCAGAAAGATTAGGCTCAAATCCCAGCTATGACACTTACTACCTATGTGACTTTGGGGAAGTAACTTATCTCATAACCTGAGTTTCCTCACCTCCAAAGTGAAGATGACAGCACTGTTGTGAGAATTACATCAAGAGTTGAAGCTTTGCAATTTTGGTAACTGGCACATAGTAGATACTCAATAATGCCAGCTTCACAAAGATGTTAATGGTATTATTATCTACATTAACAGGATCTTACCTGAATGATTAATATGCTTTTTAGATCATTAGAACACCAATGCTAGACCACAGTGAAACTTCTAAAGCACTTTCACATGTATTACCACTTAAGATTTACTGAAGACTGCAGGATGAATTTGTCACAGAGAAAAAGATTTGGTCTTTTAAATTTCTTACTTTAACTATGATATCATTTGCTTTGACCTAACAAACAACACAGCATCTAGCAGGATGCTTCACTTTCTTAGTGATTAACATGAATTTTACTCATAACAAATTGTACTTTGCTTACATTTTCTAAATATTTTTAAATGATCTGTGGTTCTGCCTTAAGTCTGCTCCTGATTAATAGTGCCAATGTGCCTTTACCTAATTCTTCCTGACGAAGACCAAAACAAAACAAAACAAAACAAAAAGGCAGACACACTTACATTAACTTTTGAGACAGACGTTGTCTATAGAGGTAAACAAAGGAATCAGATTTTTCTCATCATCTCTATCTGATACAAACCAGAAGTGATTCAAGGGAGTGCTGACTAGATAGGTAAGAACACAGAAATGCAAAGTCTTGGCACTTACTTCAATTGTATGAATAATATCTCTGGGACCAATAATTTCTGGATCATATTTAATATGTGCTTTGTTGGTTGCCAGGGCCACAGAGCAGTAGAAGATCCCTCCATGTTTTGTGAGGGTAGACTCTATTTTATGTACACAGGAGGCACATGTCATTCCTCTCACCTGTTAAAGACAAAGGCTTTGTTATTCATAAATATACTTTTTTCCTCCATTAAATGTGAGTTATTACTTTAAACTAAAAGAACTCTTGTAACAAGGAATTAACACACAAGATCTTATCTGCACTATTCATATGCTTTAGATTATGATCATTAGATCACTGTTTTTATATCACATTGAACAAAGATATGGTCCCAGCTGCAACATTAAGGATCTCATTAAGTCTCCCTCTTCCTGTTATTACTCAGTGATAGAGGACTTGACAACTATCATTGCTTCTTGTATTCAATGCCTTGCTTCCCTCTAGATTTTTTTCACCCTGCTAAAGTATATAAGTATGTATGTGTGTGTGTATATATATATATATATATATATATATATATATATATATATCCTTTAGTATTACTTCTAGTGAAGGTTAATGGATAACAAAAGTGTTCTACCTTTGTCCAAAAATGTATTTTGCCCTATGTCTTGATTGAGGTTATACTTTAGTTGGGTATTAAATTCTAAAATGGAGGGGCAGGACTTCTGGAATGACTGTGTGAGGAGCTCAACAAATCATTTCCCCAAAGAGCAATGATAAAACTGGACAAAAGTTTCAAAAACCAACCACTGAAAGATTACGGGAAGTAACTAAAAAGAGTACACAACAAATTACAAAGTACTTATTCAAGAATATCCACCAAAAGAATATCATTAATAGTGGAGTGAGGATTTCTGAAAATTCTCTCCTCCACAAAAGCAGTGAGAAAACTGGCAAAAGTTGTTGGAACCACCTTTTTCAGAAAAGTTGGAAAAAAGGGAACCCTTGTACACTGTTGGTGGGAATGTAAATTGCTGCAGCCACTATAGAAAACGGTATGGATTTTCCTCAAAAAACTGAAAATAGAACTACCATATGACCCAGCAATTCCACTCCTGTGTATATACCCAAAGAAAGCAAAAACACTAATTAAAAAAGATGCATGTACCTCAATGCTCATAGCAGCATTATTTATAATAGCCAAGATATGGAAGCAACCTAAGTTCCATCAATAGATGAATGGATAAAGTAGATGTGATACACACACACACACAAAGACACACACACACACACACACACACACGATGGAAAACTACTCAGCCATAAAAAAAAGAATGAAATTTTGCCATTTGCAACAACATGGATAGACTTGGAGGGTATTATGCTTAGTGAAATAAGTCAGACAGAGAAAGACAAATACTGTATCTTATCATCTATATGTGGAATCTAAACAATAAAACAAGCAAATGAATATAATAAACAGAAACCTACACATAGAGAACAAGCTAGTGGTTACAAATGGGGAAAGGGAAAGGGGTTGGGGCAAGATAGGGGTAGGGATTAAAAGGTACAAACTACTATGTACAAAATAAATAAGCTATGAGGATATACTGTACAGCACAGGATATATAGCCAATATTTTACAATAACTTTAAATGGAGTATAATCTGTAAGAATTTTGAATCACTCTGCTGTACACCTGAAACTAATATTGTAAATCATCTACACCTCAATTTTAAAAACTGATTAAAAAAGAAATATGAAAATTAAACAAAAGCTTACAGCAATGTAGGAAGCATTTATTCAAGAAAATCAGATGAATTCCAATAAAACAGCAAGCTATATGGCATTACAGTTTGCCATATTCCCATCCCCTCTCCTCCAGCTCTGGGGTAGCCATGAAGACCGATAGGCCACAATCATGGTGAAAAACAGCATCAGGGGAGCTACCAGAGAGGACAGAAAAGGACTGGAGTACCTTCAAAGCCTCATTCCCAGAGAACTGTCATTATTTGGCCTGTCTGATGGTTCTCTGAAATATCCCACTTGCAAAGATGTCTGTTTGTCCTGATGATCTCAGTGAATACAAAAAGCCTTTTCCCCAGGAGAATTTGTCAGAAACAATTAGAGGAAATTATTTAACCTTGTGGCTGCCTGAGCCAATGGATAACAGTTGGGGCGAACAACAGACTAACAAAAAAAGCCTAAAAAGGAAAGCCAGGAAGCAAGATGTCCATAAGCACTCCAACATATTCCTAGGAATCTAGAAGGCCATGCACATGCATAGGGTTATGCACATGTCCAGGGCTGTGTGTATGTTCAGAAAAGAACTGAAAAGGCCCTAACTTCTCACCTCAGGCTGACCTTTAGGCTCCATAGAAGCAGGAGTCGAAGGCTAAGGCAAAACTGACAACTGCATGGCTGAGTGTTCAAGGCATGCCCCAACATTTACAAAGAGCTCTTTAGCAAAGACTGGGAGACTTATCGGTTCCAGATATTTAAGGCAATCACTGTCTGATCATTAGCTGACAACTGAACTAACTAAACAGAGATTTCAGTGGCCACACACAACAAAGAACATAGACTTTATAGAATTAGTTCAGAAGTCACTGAACAAACAATAACAATGACAAACAGCAACAAATAACAAACCCTGATGAGAGGGGAAGAATCTTATTTCCAGAGTTACTACATTATATTTTCAACAAAAAACTTTCAGACATACAATGAAACAAGAAAGTATGGCCTATACACAGGAAAAAAACTTTCCCTGACGAAGCCCAGACATTGGATTTACTAGGCAAAGATCTTGAATCAGCTATTTTAAATATATTCACTGAACTAAAGGAAATGATGTCTAAAGAATTAAAGGAAAGTATGAGACTAATACCCCACCTAACAGAGAGTATCAATAAAGACAGATTATTAGAAAGGCCCAATGGAAGTTTGGAGTTGAAAAGTACAATAATTGAAATGAAATCAGTGCCTATAGGGAAATTTATAAGTGCCAATATTTTAAAATAAGAAAGATCTCAAATAAATAACCTAACTTTCTACCTTAAGACACTAGAAAAAGTAAAACAAATTAAACCTAAAGCAAACAGATGGAAGGAAATAACAAAGATTAGAGTGAAAATTAACAAAAGAGAGAATAGAGAAAATCAACAAAACCAAAAGTTGATTACTTGAAAAGATTGACAAAATTGACAAACTTTTGGCTGGAGTGATGAAGGAAAAAAAAAAAAAAAGAAGACTCAAATGATTAATATCAAGAATGAGGACTGACTGCTAATAGGTATGGGGTTTCTTTTTTGGGGTAATGAAAATGTTTTGAAATTTGATAGTGGTGATTAGCTGTACAACTCTGAGAATATACTAAAAACCACTGAATTGTACACTTTAAAAAGGGTGAGTTTTATGGTATGTAAATTATATTTCGATAAAGCTATTAATTTTTAGAAGTCTTTAAAAAGTACAAACCAACCCATTCTTTTTAATAGTTGCTTAGTATCCCATGGTATGGACGTATGTATCAGTCTCCAATGACTGACATTTAGTTTGTTTCCTATCTTTTGCTATTATAAAAATACTATAATGAACATCTTTGCACACATATCATTTCATACATATCCAAATATGTCTGCTGGATAATTTCCTACAAGCGGAGCTTCTGAGGCAAAGGCTATGTGCAATTTTACTTTTGATAGCTATTGCCAAATTCTTCTGTTGAGTCCTTGTCTCAATTGACATTCCACCAGCAATATATGAGAGATCAAACACAGCGTTAAGAAAATTGCTTTTTATCTTTACCAATCTCACAGATGGAAAATGGCATTTCAGTGCAGTTTTAATTTGCTTTACTCTTATTAAAAGTGACATCGAACATTTTTTCATTTAAGGAGGTATTGTTTTGGGTTTTCTGTGAACTGTCAGGTCATATCCTTTACCATCTTTCTTTTGGGTTGATGGCTCTTATTGATCTACAACAGTTCTTCATATATTAAGGAAATTAACCTTCATTTATGATATAAATTACAATTATTTTACTTGCCTTTTGACTTTGTTTATGGTGTTTTTCTCCCAAGAAGAAATTTTTATGTACCTGAAGTTATCAACCTTGTCTTTTATGGATTTTGTATGATATTTAGAAAGACTCTTCCTACTCTAATATTATTTTTTAAATGATAGATTGGATGTTATCACTGGGAAAAGCTAGGTAGAGGCTACAGGGAAATCCTCTGTACTATTTTTGCAATTTCTTTGTGAGTTTAAAATTATTTCCACAATGGACTGATGGACTGATGTATGATAAAACAAATACAGTAAAATGTTAATTGTAGAATCTATGCAGTGTGTATAAGAATGTTCAACTGTACAATTCTTTTGACTTTCCTGATGTCTGAAATTTTTAAAATAGAATATTGAAAAAAGCTCCAAATATTTCTTCTAGTAATTTCATGGTTTTATTTTTTACATTCAAATTTTTGTTTGAGCTGGAAGTTATTTGGTACAGGGTTAAATTTTTTGTTATAATTATTTAAGTTATACAAGTAAAACTTGATTGGCTGAGTTGGAGAAAATGTCATTTTAAACCAATATGCCTTATACCTGGTTTTATGACTTTATTTATAAAATTTGTCTTTAATGCATCTAGAATTTATTCTTTTACGTGCTACTAGGTAGGAATCATACTATATTTTAAAAGTTGATTTTCATTTATTCATTCAAACTCAATTCTTGTTTATTGGTTCTTAATAGAGATGATTATCTTTTACATTCTATGCTTGAAGGCCACCGTTGTCATATCTTTCCAGTTTCCTTAATTTTCATTTGATGTTTTATTGTCCCAACATTTTAATTATCTTTCAAACTCTTTTCTGAATTCTTGCCAAGTTTTTCCTGCAAATTCTATTAACCACACAAAATGTCTTACTTACAACAAGTTCCAAAACACCATCCCCTTCATCAGCATTTTCCATCACAGAGGCTCCAAATCCAAGCTCTCGGATTAACTCGGCTATCATCGGGGGTTGTATGACAGCAGGGTTATATCTTACTTCTGCCTTCCCAGCCATCAGAGCCACAAGTACAGAATATATTCCTAGGAATATTGAAAAGAAAAACAATTCAGATAACATTTATCATAAAAATAATAATCTTATAATAGTTTTTTTTTCATTTAACTGTGAAAGGATGAAGTGAATCTGGAGAAATTTATTTCTTAACTTTTATACAGTCTTGAACCCCAATCAAATAAAACTATTTGAAAAGAAGGCCTCATTTTTAAAAACTTTTTAGTATGGAAATGTTCAAATACATACACACACACACACACACACACAAAAAAGAAAACAACATAATAAACTTGATGTACCCATCTCTCAGCTTCAATAATTATCAATAACACTGGGCTGCTCTTGTTTCATATATATTCCTACCCACTCACTCCCTGCCCTTTACCCTGATTATTTTGAAGCAAATCCCAGATATCGTATCATATGTAAATATTTAAATACATATCACTAAAAGATAAGACACTTTTCTTTAAAAAAGAACCATAATACCATTATCAAACCTGAAATAATTCCTCAATATCATCAAATATCCAGGCAATGTTCACATTTCCACAACTGTCTTACAACTGTTTAACACTGTTTGTTTCTTTGCTTGAATTGGGATCCAAATAATGCCCATAAACTGTAATCGACTGAGACCTTATCATGTAAATATAAAGTATTTTTAGAAACTCATAAGACAGAGTCCTAGAGAAAGGAACTCGTGTACTTAGGAAATGACTGCAGTTGTAGCAAAGAACCCAAGAATATACCAACATACACATTACAATATTGCCAAATAACAGTAATTTCTTTCTCAAGTTTTATTGTCTGACACACACTAATCTAAAATGCTCTTATTCCTAAGAAAAAAAAAGTGCCACACAACTTAACAAAGAAGTTCAATTTATGGCAGTCATGCTGTTCTCTGCTATAAGCATTTTGTTAACAACCATCCCACTTCTCTAGGCCAGCTATTGCTGTCACTGCCAGGAAGAAAATTAATAACGTGAAGCAGAAACAGCAGTTCTTTCTAGGAATCAGCAGCACTTGGTGGCTACCTGACAGGGAATAGGGATCAACAGTCCATAGGTTAGCTCTGGGTTTTAACAAAAAGAAAAAAATCCACATATTAATTTAATAATAGTTTTTAATAAGAAGACAAAGTATCTAATATAATCTAAGTTTTCTGTATAAAAGTGGTTAAAAAAATAAAATAAAATACTATTCTTTTCTTTGGAAAAAATAATGGTTACACACAGGGTTTTGTGGGTACCAAATAATTCAGAAGATAAGATCACAGGAAAGTATCAGTAATAAGAGAAGGGTATAGAGAAAGTAGGAAAAAAATCTTGCTTCAGTTGAATGTAATCTACAGCCAAAGAGAAAGAGAAAATCTGGTTTTTCAAGTTTCAAAAACATGTTTCATACTTATATAAATTATGGACAATTTTTAAAATTCTTACTTCAAAATATAATTAGAACTCTATCAATTCATTTTTTAAAATATAATGCAGATGAAACTGAGGGAAGACCAGTGCCACTTAATTAAAAAAACAAAAGTGAATGTAGTGACCCCAGCTAGGGCAATGGTATGCCTAATTGGGTTAGGAGGAAGTAAAGGGGTAGTAGAAGGTAACTGGAAGTATCAGCTTAATGGATTAAAAAAGAAAAAAGATCTGTAACTGTAATTTGTAACAGGCATTGCTTTCTCATGAGAAAGGCTATTTCTGAACTGCCCCAAAAGAGTTTGTTCTAAAATTAAACAGACCCCTTGAAAACTTCTTTTTGCTTTCATTTGCTTGCAACCTCCCACCTGTTCTTCTTTTTTTTAAACTAATTAATTAATTTATTTATTTTTGGCTGTGTTGGGTCTTCGTTTCTGTGCGAGGGCTTTCTCTAGTTGCGGCGAGCAGGGGCCACTCTTCATCGCGGTGCGCGGGCCTCAAACTGTCGCGGCCTCTCTTGTTGCGGAGCACAGGCTCCAGACACGCAGGCTCAGCAGTTGTGGCTCATGGGTCTAGTTGCTCTGCGGCATGTGGGATCTTCCCAGATCAGGGCTCGAACCCGTGTCCCCTGCATTGGCAGGCAGATTCTCAACCACTGCGTCACCAGGGAAGCCCCCTCTTTTTCTTTTTTAATCACTCAAAGTGTAATTTAGCCCTGACTGCATTCTAATTAGATATAATGGAGGCTGAAATGAAGGATACAGAAATGACAGATTGCGAATAAGATAATATTAAACTGAAGATGGCTCTAGTGTATAACATACATTTTGTTACAATAATGTTCTGGCCTTTACATTTAAGGTGATTCTACTGGCTACAGAATTGCATTATTACTATATATACTTTGAGTTATTTCCCCAATAGTGGGGATAAGCTTATAATAATCATATTTATTCAGCCCTTCTGACTAACAGCATGTATCAATAAGATTATCTTGGGCGAAGACTGCTTGAGTACCAAACCTATGACTTCAGGCTCATTAAACATACTCACATATCTCTATGGTTAACAAATCTACTATGCATACTGCGAAGTCCATTAATGTGAGTGCAAAATTATAAGCTAAAACATCTGAGTGTGACTGAATAAACAAATTTATTGTAGAATGGCTTGAAGATGGTGGACTAGAAGGACGTGCTCTCACTCCCTCTTGCGAGAGCACCAGAATCACAACTAACCGCTGAACAATCATCGACAGGAAGACACGGGAACTCACCAAAGAGATACCCCACATCCAAAGACAAGGGGGAAGTCACAATGAGACGGTAGGAGGGGTGCAATCATAGTAAAATCAAATCCCATAACTGCTGGGTGGGTGATTCACAAACTGGAGAATACTTATACCACAGAAGTCCACCCACTGGAGTGAAGGTTCTGAGCCCCACGTCAGGCTTCCCAACCTGGGGGTCCAGCAACGGGAGGAGGAATTCCTAGAGAATCAGACTTTGAAGGCTAGCAGGATTAGATTGCAGGACTTTGACAGGACTGGGGGAAACAGAGACTCCACTCTTGGAGGGCACACACAAAGTAGTGGGCACATCGGGACCCAGGGGAAGTAGCAGTGACCCCATAGGAGACTTAACCAGACCTATCTGCTACTGTTGAAGGGTCTCCTGCAGAGGCGGGGGGTGACTGTGCCTCACCGTGAGGAGAAGGACACTGGCAGCAGAAGTTGTGGGAAGTATTGCTTGGCGTGAGCCCTCCCAGAGTCTGCCATTACTCCGACCAAACAGCCAGGTAGGCTCGAGGGTTGGGTCGCCTCAGGCCAAACAAGCAACAGGGAGGGAACGCAGCCCCACCCATCAGCAGACAAGCAGATTAAAGTTTTATCCAGCTCTGCCCTCCAGAGCAACACCCAGCTCTACCCACCACCACTCCCCCCCGTCAGGAAACTTGCTCAAGCCTCTTAGATAGCCTCATCCACCAGAGGGCAGACAACAGAAGCAAGAAGAACTACAATCCTGCAGCCTGCGGAACAAAAACCACATTCACAGAAAGATAGACAAGATGAAAAGGCAGAGGACTATGTACCAGATGAAGGAACAAGAAAAAACCCCAGAAAAACAACTAAATGAAGTGGACATAGGCAACCTTCCAAAAAAAGAATTCAGAATAATGACAGTGAAGATGATCCAGGATTTTGGAAAAAGAATGCAGGCACAGATCGAGAAGACGCAAGAAATGTTTAACAAACACCTAGAGGAATTAAAGAAAAAACACCTAGAAGAATTAAAGAACAAACAAACAGAGATGAACAATACAATAATTGAAATGAAAAATACACTAGAAGGAATCAATAGCAGAATAACTGAGGCAGAAGAATGGATAAGTGACCTGGAAGACAGAATGGTGGAATTCACTGCTGCAGAACAGAATAAAGAAAAGAGAATGAAAAGAAATGAAGACAGCCTAAGAGACCTCTGGGACAACATTAAACACAACAACATTTGCATTATAGGGGTCCCAGAAGGAGAAGAGAGAGAGAAAGGACCCAAGAAAATATTTTAAGAGATTATAGTCAAAAACATTCCTAACATGGGAAAGGAAAGAGCCACCCAAGTCCAGGAAGCACAGAGAGTCCCATACAGGATAAACCCAAAGAGAAACACTCCGAGACACATAGTAATAAAACTATCAAAAATTAAAGACAAAGAAAAATTATTGAAAGCAGCAAGAGGAAAACAACAAATAACATACAAGGGAACTCCCATAAGGTTAACAGCTGATTTCTCAGCAGAAACTCTACAAGCCAGAAGGGAGTGCCATGATATACTTAAAGTGATGAAAGGGAAAAACCTACAACCAAGATTACTCTACCCAACAAGGATCTCATTCAGATTCGATGGAGAAATCAAAAGCTTTACAGACAAGCAAAAGCTAAGAGAATTCAGCACCACCAAACCAGCTCCACAACAAATGCTAAAGGAACTTCTCTAAGTGGGAAACACAAGAGAAGAAAAGGACCTACAAAAACAAACCCAAAACAATTAAGAAAATGGTCATAGGAACATACATATTGATAATTACTTTAAACGTGAATGGATTAAATGCTCCCACCAAAAGACACAGGCTTGCTGAATGGATACAAAAACAAGACCCATATATATGCTGTCTACAAGAGACCCACATCAGACCTAGGGACACACACAGACTGAAAGTGAGGGGATGGAAAAAGATATTCCATGCAAATGGAAATCAAAAGAAAGCTGGAGTAGCTATACTCATATCAGATAAAATACACTTTAAAGTAAAGAAATGTTACAAGAGACAAGGAAGGACACTACATAATGATCAAGGGATGAATCCAAGAAGAAGATATAACAATTATAAATATATATATGCACCCAACATAGGAGCACCTCAATACATAAGGCAACTGCTAACAGCTATAAAAGAGGAAATCGACAGTAACACACTAATAGTGGGGAACGTTAACACCTCACTTACACCAATGGACAGATCATCCAAACAAAAAATTAATAAGGAAACAGAAACTTTAAATGACACAATAGACCAGATAGGTTTAATTGATATTTATAGGACATTCCATCCAAAAACAGCAGATTACACTTTCTTCTCAAGTGCACATGGAACATTCTGCACGACTGATCACATCTTGGGTCACAAATCAAGCCTCAGTAAATTTAAGAAAACTGAAATCATATCAAGCATGTTTTCTGACCGCAACACTATAAGATTAGAAATGAATTACAGGAGGGCTTCCCTGGTGGTGCAGTGGTTGAGAATCTGCCTGCTAATGCAGGGGACACGGTTCAAGCCCTGGTTTGGGAAGATCCCACATGCCGCAGAGCAACTAGGCCCGTGAGCCACAATTACTGAGCCTGCGCTTCTGGAGCCTGTGCTCCGCAACAGGAGAGGCCACGATAGTGAGAGGCCCGCGCACGGCGATGAAGAGTGGCCCCCGCTTGCCGCCACTAGAGAAAGCCCTCGCACAGAAACGAAGACCCAACACAGCCAAAAATAAATAAATAAATAAAATTAAATATTCACCTACAATTAAAAAAAAAAGGCATTCAAGATCCCAGTTCCTCAAGATAATTACTATAATAGTATACATCCTTTAAAAAAAATTGAATTACAGGGAAAAAAACGTAAAAAATACAAACACATGGAGGCTAAACAATACGTTACTAACAAAGAGATCACTGAAGAAATCAAAGAGGAAACCAAAAAATACCTAGAGACAAAAGACAATGAAAACACGATGACCCAAAACCTATGGGATGCAGCAAAAGCAGTTCTAAGAGGGATGTTTATAGCTATACAAGCCTACCTCAAGAAACAAGAAAAATCTCAACTAAACAATCTAACCTTACACCTAAAGGAACTAGGGAAAGAAGAACAAACAAAACCCAAAGTTACCAGAAGGAAAGGAATCATAAAGATCAGAGCAGAAATAAATGAAATAGAAACAAAGAAAACAATAGCAAAGATCAATAAAACTAAAAGCTGGCTCTCTGAAAAGATAAACCAAATTGATAAACCATTAGCCAGAGTCATCAAGAAAAGAGGGAGAGGACTCAAGTCAATAAAATTAGAAACGAAAAAGGAAAAGTTACAACAGACACCACAGAAATACAAAGCATCCTGAGAGACTACTACAAGCAACTCTATGCCAATAAAATGGACGACCTGGAAGAAATGGACAAATTGTTAGAAAGGTATAACCTTCCAAGACTGAACCAGGAAGAAATAGAAAATATGAACAGACCAATCACAAGTAAGGAAGTTGAAACTGTGATTAAAAATCTTCCAACAAACAAAAGTCCAGGACCAGATGGCTACACAGGTGAATTCTATCAAACATTTAGAGAAGAGCTAACACCCATCCTTCTCAAACTCTTCCAAAAATGTGCAGAGGAAGGAACACTCCCAAACTCATTCTATGAGGCCACCATCACCCTGATACCAAAATCAGACAAAGATACTACAAAAAAAAGAAAATTACAGACCAATATCACTCATGAATATACATGCAAAAATCCTCAACAAAATACTAGCAAACAGAATCCAACAACACATTAAAAGGATCACACACCATGATCAAGTGGGATTTATCTCAGGGATGCAAGGATTCTTCAATATATGCAAATCAATCAATGTGATACACCATATTAACAAATTGAAGAATAAAAACCATATGATCTGGGCTTCCCTGGTGGCGCAGTGGTTGAGAATCTGCCTGCTAATGCAGGGGACACGGGTTCGAGCCCTGGTCTGGGAGGATCCCGCATGCCGCAGAGCAACTGGGCCTGTGAGCCACAACTACTGAGCCTGCGCGTCTGGAGCCTCCGCAACGAAAGGCCACGATAGTGAGGCCCGCGCACCACGATGAATAGTGGCCCCCACTTGCCGCAGCTAGAGGAAGCCCTCGCGCAGAAACGAAGACCCAACACAGCCAAAAATAAATAAAGAAACAAATAAATAAATAAATAATAATTTTTAAAAAAAACCATATGATCATCTCAACAGATGCAGAAAAAGCTTTTGACAAAATTCAACACCCATTTAGGATAAAAACTCTCACAGAAAGTGGGCATAGAGGGAACCTACTTCAACATAATAAAGGCCATATAGAACGAACCCACAGCAAACATCATTCTCAATGGTAAAAAACTGAAACCATTTCCTCTAAGATCAGGAAGAAGACAAGGATGTCCACTCTTGCCACTGTTTTTCAACACAGTTTTGGAAGTCCTAGCCATGGCAATCAGAGAAGAAAAAGAAATAAAAGGAATCCAAATCGGAAAAGAAGAAGTAAAACTGTCACTGTTTGCAAATGACATGATACTATACATAGAGAATCCTAAAGATGCCACCAGAAAACTACTAGAGCTAATCAATGAATTTGGTAAAGTTGCAGGATACAAAATTAATGCACAGAAATCTTTTGCATTCCTATACACTAACAACAAAAGATCAGAAAGAGAAATTACGGAAACACTCCCATTTACCATTGCAAGAAAAAGAATAAAATACCTAGGAATAAACTTACCCAGGGAGACAAAAGACCTGTATGCAGAAAACTATAAGACACTGATGAAAGAAACTAAAGATGATACAAACAGATGGACAGATACACCATGTTCTTGGATTGGAAGAATCAATATTGTGAAAATGACTATACTACCCAAAGCAATCTACAGATTCAATGCAATCCCTATCAAATTACCAATGGCATTTTTTTACAGAACTAGAACAAAAAATCTTAAAATTTGTACAGAGACACAAAAGACCCTGTGTAGCCAAAGTAGTCTTGAGGGGAAAAAACGGAGCTGGAGGAATCAGGCTCCTTGACTTCAGACTATACTATAAAGGGACAGTAATCAAGAGAATATGGTACTGGCACAAAAACAGAAATATAGATCAATGGAACAGGATAGAAAGCCCAGAGATAAACCCACACACCTATCGTTAACTAATCTATGACAAAGGAGGCAAGGATATACAGTGGAGAAAAGACAGTCTCTTCAATAATTGATGCTGGGAAAACTGGACAGCTACATGTAAAAGAATGAACTTAGAACACTCCCTAACACCATACACAAAAATAAACTCAAAATGGATTAGAGACCTAAATATAAGACTGGACACTATAAAACTCTTAGAGGAAAACATAGGAAGAACACTCTTTGACATAAATCGCAGCAAGATCTTTTTTGATCCACCTCTTAGAGTAATGGAAATAAAAACAAAAATAAACAAATGGGACCGAATGAAAGTTAAAAGCTTTTGCAAATCAAAGGAAACTACAAATAAGACAAAAACACAACCCTCAGAATGGGAGGAAGTATTTGCAAACAAAGCAAGTGACAAAGGATTAATCTCCGAAATGTACAAGCAGCTCATGCAGCTCAATATCAAGAAAAACAAACAATCCAATCCAAAAATGGGCAGAAGACCTAAATAGACATTTCTCCAAAGAAGACATACAGATGGCCACGAAGCACATGAAAAGATGCTCAACATCACTAATTATTAGAGAAATGCAAATCAAAACTACAATGAGGTATCACCTCACTCCTGTTAGAATGGGCATCATCAGAAAATCTACAAACAACAAATGCTGGAGAGGGTGTGGTGAAAAGGGAACCCTCTTGCACTGTTGGTGGGAATGTAAATTGATACAGCCACTATGGAGAACAATATGGAGGTTCCTTAAAAAACTAAAAATAGAATTACCATATGACCCAGCAATCCCACTACTGGGCATATACCCAGAGAAAACCGTAATTCAAAAAGACACATGCACCCGAATGTTCATTGCAGCACTATTTACAATAGCCAGGTCATGGAAGCAACCTAAATGCCCATCAACAGACGAATGGATAAAGAAGGTGTGGTACATATATACAATGGAATATTACTCAGCCATAAAAAGGAACGAAATTGAGTCATTTGTTGAGACGTGGATGGATCTAGAGACTGTCATACAGAGTGAAGTAAGTCAGAAAGAGAAAAACAAATATCGTCTATTAATGCATGTATGCGGAACCTAGAAAAATGGTACAGATGAGCCAGTTTGCAGGGCAGAAGTTGAGACACAGATGTAGAGAATGGACATATGGACACCAAGGGGGGAAAACTGCGGTGAGGTGGGGATGGTGGTGTGCTGAATTGGGCGATTGGGATTGACATGTATACACTGATGTGTATAAAACTGATGCCTAATAAGAACCTGCAGTATAAAAAAACAAACAACTAATACTAAACTTTCATTGGGTTATTTGTATGGAAACATGTTAATATAAATGTTTCATACATTACATGAAATTTCTAAAAATCTTATATTTGTATTTGTATGGAAATATGTATGGAAATATGTTAATATAAATGTTTCAGACATTACATGAAATTTCTAAAAATCATATTTGTATTTGTATGGAAATATGTATGGAAATATGTTAATATAAATGTTTCAGACATTACATGAAATTTCTAAAAATCTTATATTTGTACTTGTATGGAAATATGTATGGAAATATGTTAATATAAATGTTTCAGACATTACATGAAATTTCTAAAAATCTTAGATGTTCTGGTATAATGTTATAAGTAATAATCCTAGTTATTACTTTAAAATGTATATCTCAGAAATAACTAATTTTCTTGTCAACTGCATTATTATGAACTGTCATCAAATCTTTAACCATGGTCATTTTTAAGTCTTTTGTCATTTACAGACAGTTCTGGGTGTACTCTGGTGATTTTGCAAATATGTTCCTATAAAAGGGTTTCATCTTCAAGAAATACATGGAAAAGACTCTGACAAGTACAGGTTTCTGGTAACGGACTGTACTGCTGAACTGAATGAATAAGCATTTTCAGAACTCTAATGAAAAACTGATGAACTCATAAAAGTGCTAACAAAAGATCAAGATGAAAAAAAAAAAATTAATTACATGGGACTGAGTGAACTGATGAGGATGAGTATAATTTTTGTGACTTTCTGTCTGAATTTAAAAAAAAAAAAAAAAATTCCACAAGGACTCAGAGGCAAAGAATATACAAATCAATTTTCACTGCAAAGTAAAGGAGCTGTTACAGTGGAGGATTACTGGACTGAATGTCAATACTATGACATAGTATGAGTGTGTTTCATGTTTGGTAATTGCAATCATTGTTGCTTTTGTTGTGGTCATCCATGTACAATGCTTGGTGTCAGTCGATTTATCTCTTGTAAAAATAAAATACAGTGTGTGTGTGTGTGAAAAAAAAAAAAAAAGAATCTGCCTGCCAAAGCAGAGGACACGGGTTCGAGCCCTGGTCCGGGAAGATCCCACGTGCTGCGGAGCAACCAAGCCCGTGCGCCACAACTGCTCAGCCTGCGCTCTAGAGCTCGCGAGCCACAACTACTGAGCCCGTGTGCCACAACTACTGAAGCCCGCGCACCTAGAGCCCGTGCTCTGCAGCAAGAGAAGCCACCGCAATGAGAAGCCTGCGCACCGCAAGGAAGAGTAGCCCCCGCTCTCCACAACTAGAGAAAGCCCGTGCACAGTGACGAAGACACGACACAGCCAAAAATAAAAATTAATTAATTAATTAAGAAAAAAAAAAAAGAAATGTCACAAAAAAGAATGAGCTGATCTATATGAACCGACCTAGGAGGATGTTAACGATATATATATGTATTGTTAAGATTTTTTAAAAGTTGCAGAACAATCCATGTTTCTATCATCTATTGCTTAGTTACCACTCCGAAACAGGGCAGTTCTTCAGCCCCACGAGGCATCAGCAGGGCTCACTCATGTGGATGCCTTCAACTGGGAGCTTAGCTGGGCTGGAACTTCCAAGGTGGCCTCTCATCTTCCAGGACCTCTCTCCACGTATCTGCTAATCATTCTGCAGTCTAGACTGAGCTTTCTTGCAGCATGGCGGCTGGATCCCAAGAATGAGTATTTCAAAAGGACAAGCCTCAAAGTGCAAGCCCTCATCAAGCCCTTGCTTGCATCGTGCTTGCTAATGTCCCTTGGACCTGATCATGATGTCGCATGATCAGATCCAAATTCGACATGAGAGGGGCCTACCCTAGGGCATGGATGCTGGGAGGCAAGATGCTTTGGGGGACATTACAATAACAATCTAGCACCATATACGTAATTAGATAATATTTTAAGAAACTCTGCATGTTCTTAATAAGATACCATCTTACACATATGTTGTTTAACACGTACAGGTATGTATATATGTTTATATGTTTGTGTACACATTGATCTAAGTCTGAAAGGCAATTTAATAAACTGCTAATAGTGGTTAAAAAAAAAAAAAAAAAGAAAAACAAACAATCCAATCCAAAAATGGGCAGAAGACCTAAATAGACATTTCTCCAAAGAAGACATACAGATGGCCAACAAACAACATGAAAGGATGTTCAACATCACTAATCATTAGAGAAATGCAAATCAAAACTACAATGAGATATCACCTCACACCAGTCAGAATGGCCATCATCAAAAAATCTACAAACAATAAATGCTGGAGACGGTGTGGAGAAAAGGGAACCCTCTTGCACTGTTGGTGGGAATGTAAATTGATACAGCCACTATGGATAACAGTATGGAAGTTCCTTAAAAAACTAAAAATAGAATTACCATATGACCCAGCAATCCCACTACTGGGCATATACGCAGAGAAAACCATAATTCAAAAAGACACATGCACCCCAATGTTCATTGCAGCACTATTTACAATAGCCAGGTCATGGAAGCAACCTAAATGCCCATCGACAGACAGATGGATAAAGAAGATGTGGTACATATATACAAGGGAATATTACTCAGTCATAAAAAGGAATGAAATCGGGTCATCTGTAGAGACGTGGATGGATCTAGAGACTGTCATACACAGTGAAGTAAGTCAGAAAGAGAAAAACAAATATCGTATATTAATGCATATACGTGGAACCTAGAAAAATGGTACAGATGAACCAGTTTGCAGGGCAGAAGTTGAGACACAGATGTAGAGAACAACGTATGGACCACCAAGGGCGGAAAGTGGTGAGGGGGTGGTGGTGTGATGAATTGAGAGATTGGGATTGACATATATACACTAATATGTATAAAATGGATAACTAATAAGAACCTGCTGTATAAAAAATAAAATAAAATTCAAAAATTTAAAAAATATATATATATTATAGCTATTTTAAGAATTTGTAACCTAAAATGACAACTTGTACACAATATTAAGTAACTTTTGGACACTTTTACTGCAAGCAAAGATCAGTGATCAAATTATTGGAAGAGAACAATTCTAAACAAACTTGGCTTTGGTCCAGTGCTTGGCCTGGGTATAGTAATATTGAAAGTTATGGATTGTAGTTGTTGTTAGTTTTAAGCATAGCTTTATCAGAAAATTCATGTTTCTTAACATCCATTGCAGCCAAGGTCTATAAAGAATAGTAATCTTATGTATTTCCTTCTGCTATTTGACTACAAACTTCATTGATATTAAAAGGTGGCCATGAGGTAAACAAGACAGGAACTATATCTAAGGGAACAAAACACTAACAAAAACTGTTGTCAGGAAGTCAAGGTTGTCCTGCAAATCACTGATAGTCTTTATGAGGCCTTGGCAAGAGTCATAAACATGGTTACAAAACACATAAGAGGACAAAAAGGACAGAGTCCTCAAACTAGTACATAAAATAACAGGCTTTAAGAGTGTCTTACCTTCTTCTCGTCTTAAATTCCGTTCAATGTTTGCTACACAGGAAGCACAAGTCATACCAGTGACCTGTATGTAACATTTAGATGAAGTCTTTGCCTCCTCTTTGTCATGAATTGGTGTCATCATTTTGGTATGAAATTCATTAGTTGAGGTCAAAAGTGGCATTTCCGATGAGGACTGAGCTATTACTACCAGTGGCTCATTTGTATCTGGTGGACAGGAAAAGATTCTTTTCATTTGAGGTATTCGCCAGCTGCATCCTTGTCACTCATCACAATCCACACCTCCTGGCACTGCCAATCCACTCCTTTAAAACTGTCATGGACCTAGAGCCTAGTGCAATGTTATCTCTACACTTTCTAGGAAGTGACTTCCAAGTTCAACACTGCCCATCCCAATTCTCGGGAAAATCTGAACTAACTGAATAAACAAAACTTTACATCAATATCTTCAAGCCATTATCTCTACCCCAAACCCGAGTAGACAATGGTTTATTAATAGATAGCTCTTATTTTTATCATGAATTTTTATCATTATGTTAACGATTTAAATACTGGCGGTAAAGCAATTCGTGATATAGTAAGTGGAACCAAAGCAGTCGGCAAAACAGCATTGAAGTATAATGTCATTTAAAAATTGTTAGAGTGTATATATGAGAACCTGCAAAAGAAAGCCTAGAAGGGTACATACCAAACTATTAATGGTGGCTCCTTCTGGGGAATGGGGTTAAAGCAGGAACAGAATAACAGACAGATGAACAAATTTCCTCTACAGACACTTCTGTATGTTTGAACTTTTAACACCAATATATCGCATTTTTAAAATTAAAATGCCTTTGTGGACAATGGAAGAAGAGGCAAGGAGTAAGTCAGCAGTAATCTTCATTTTTCACAAAGGAGTGTTCAGAGACTCCTTCCGTAGAATGTTTATGGACTGTGAAACAGTGGAAAGCTTCTGTCATCCCAGAAGTTCCCCTGCAGTCTCAGAAAAGTTGCTATTCTGTTTTACTTTATCCACTGCAGTATTAATCACCTCCCAAGAAGGGAGAAAGTATTCCCTTTTGCACATCCATGTATCAATACATGCAAAAAAGCTAGAGTTTGTACTCTCCTGCACAGATCAGGAGGAAAAGAAGTGATGTGGAAATTTCCACTAACCTAACTTGTTATTTCTTCCCCTTGGGCAAAAAACTGGTTCAGGTCTGTTTGGCTAGCCCAAAGAGGAAAGCTTGCATAGCAGAGTTGGTTTTTAGGGTGCTGAAGAAGGGCATCTTTTGAAGAAACTTTAACAAAAGGCTTACCATTTCCCTAATGAATAATGATCTAGACTTCTCAAATCAGTTATAATAATGGCTCTTAAATTTTAACACACATACCATCACCTGGGAGATCTTGTTAAAATGCAGGTTCTGATTCAGTACATTTAGGGTGGGGCCTGAGACTCTACTTTTCCAACAAGCTTCCAGGTGACGGCAGTACTGTCAGTCTGAGTAGGGCAAAGGACACTCTGAATGGCAAAGGACACTCTGAATAGCAAAGGACAAGATTCTTCCAATTCCGAAATTCGTCAGTCTCTGGTCTTAAGTGGATCAGTTCAGAAAACGATATTCATTCAGATAACGAGAGCATTATTTAGAACAAAGAGGACAAAGTTTACCAAATAGTACCAAAAATTCAAAAAGGAGGCTCATTTGCCCAAAGGAAATAGCTTTGGCTTTGAAAAAAAACATTATTTTAATCTAGCCAGGAGCTTATTCATTCTCTCATAATTACTATCAAGACTTAATTTTGAACTTGGACAATGAAAAAAAAAGTTTATACTACCAATTACTTAAAGTCTTGTTCCAGAGTAATTTAGTTCTTTCAGGTACCAGAAGTAACCTAAATACGATCTACAATTTTCACACTCTAGAAGTACAGTATTAAATTAAAATAAGTCATAGAGGTGATCCTTTTTTTTTTTGTTTTTTTGGCTGCATTGGGTCTTTGTTGCTGTGCGTGGGCTTTCTCTAGTTGCAGCAAGAGGGGGCTACTCTTCATTGCTGTGCGTGGGCTTCTCATTGCGGTGGCTTCTCTTGCTGTGGTTGTGGCTCACGGGCTCTAGAGCGCAGGCTCAGTAGTTGTGGCCCACGGGCTTAGTTGCTCCGCGGCATGTGAGATCTTCCCGGACCAGGGCTCGAACCCGTGTCCCCTGCATTGGCAGGCGGATTCTTAACCACTGAGCCACCAGGGAAGCCCCGAGGTGATCCCTTTTAGCTACATTGGCATGACTTCTCAACAAAGATTCATAAAATTGTGACCTTTACCCCAGTGAGTGTGGCAAGAAGAGCAAAACCTTCCAACTTCCACAGAGGCAGTACAGGTGTTAAAAAGCCACAATGAATTAAATGGCTAGTTTCTTTAAATTAGCTTTTCTATAAGCTGTAGCCACACTGCTTATGCTTAAATGAATTCAAAAGGAAGGCTGACTCTCCTGCACTTGAGGCAACAATCAGAAAAGATTCCAAAAATTTCAAGAAAGGGTTTCCAATCTGATCCTCAAAACCGGCAGGTTCAGTCTAAAGTAATATGAAGAATAAATACATAATTAGAAAATGGCTTAAAAACAATTATAAACATCATGTCTGCAACTTACTCTCAAATGATTTGAGAAAAAGGTATATACGTGTGTGGGTAATGTGTGTTTGAATATACGCCTCTCTGTCTGTCAACAGAGAAAGAGAATGATAAAACAAATGTGGCAAAATATTAACAACTGTGGAATCTGAGTAAAATTGGTAAACAGGAATTCTTTGTACTATTCTTGTAGCTTTTCTGTAAGCTTGAAATTAAAGATAAAAAAGTTACAAAAAAGGAAAAGGAATTTGAGTATTGTGTTTGCTTTAATTGGTTAGTGAAGACAACTTCATATACTATGTCTTTTTAAGACAATGATGACGGGCTTCCCTGGTGGCACAGTGGTTGAGAATCTGCCTGCCAATGCAGGGGACACGGGTTCGAGCCCTGGTCTGGGAAGATCCCACATGCCGCGGAGCAACTAGGCCCGTGAGCCACAACTACTGAGCCTGCGCGTCTGGAGCCTGTGCTCCGCAACAAGAGAGGCCGAGATAGTGAGAGGCCCGCACACCGCGATGAAGAGTGGCCCCCGCTCGCCTCAACTAGAGAAAGCCCTTGCACAGAAACGAAGACCCAACACAGCCAAAAATAAATAAATAAATAATAAAAATAAAGGAATTCCTTTAAAAAAAAAAGAGAGAGAGAATGATGAGATTGATGGTCATGATAAAAAACACCTCCCATTTTTCTCACTACCTCCTTTAACATTTATGGCGCACTCAGGACTGGTATGACATGAAGGCGAAATGCACTGATCCCTGTACCTCTAGGAACAGGTCAGAGTGGCAGACTGTGAAGCCTGGATCAGCACTGACACTGGCATTCAGAAAATGGGTAGCCACAATTCTGGTGGAATCTTAAACTCTGATCTCTAGCAGAAACACACCATGCAGTCATTTGTTATCAGCCAGATATATATATTCTTTTTCAGATATATATCATCTTTTTCAGATTCTTTTCCATTATAGGGTATTACAAGATACTGAATATAGTTCCCTGTGCTATACAGGTCCTTGTTGTTTATCTATTTTATATACAGTAGTGTGTATCTGTTAATCCCAAATTCCTAATTTATCTCTCTCCCCCTTTCCCCTTTGGTAGCCATAAGTTTGTTTTCTATGTCTGTGAGTCTGTTTGTTTTGTAAATAAGTTCATTTGAATCATTTTTTTTAGATTCCACATATAAGTGATATCATATGATATTTGTCTTTGACTCACTTCACTTAGTATGATAATCTCTAGGTCCATCCATGTTGCTGAAAATGACATTATTTCATTTTTTATGGCTGAGTAGTATTCCAGCGTGCGCGCGTATTCGTGCGTGTGTGTGTGTGTATCTTTTTTAAGGCACAAGAATTTTGGTCTTTTGAGATCTTCTTTATCAAAGTGAGACTTCTAAGTGAGAATATAAAATGGTACAGCCATTTTGGAAAACAGCTTGGCAGTTACTGAGAAAGTTAAACATATTCACCATATGACCTAGAAATTCCACTCCTAGTATATACCCAGGAGAAATAAAAACATATATGCATGCAAAAACTTGTAACAGCTCATCACAACATTATTCATGATAGCCAAGGAGTGGAAACAACCCAAATCTCCATCAACTGATGAATGGAGAGACAAAATGAGGTATACGCATACAATGGTATACTACTCAGCAATAAAAAGGAATGAAGTAGTGATACATATCACAAACATGGATGAACGTTTGTTATCTTGAAAACATTATGCTAAGTGAAAGACATTAAATACAAAGGGACAAATATTCTGACTCCACTTATATGGTACTTAGAGTTGTCAAATTCATAAAGCCAGAAAACAGAACAGTAGATAAAAGGGGCTGGGCCAGGGGGAGGTGAAGGGGAAATGGGGAGTGACTGCTAACCAGTATGGGGTTTCTTTGGGAGGCTGATAAAAATGTTCTAAAATTACATAATGGTAATGGCTGCAAATTTCTGTGAATATACAAATAAGTACTGGATTGTGTACTTTAAAAGGGTGAATTTTATGGTATGTGAACTACATCTTGACTTTAAGAAGTGACAGTTCTATAATTTCTACCATTTGTCATGAACATGAAAATTAAGAATGTTTATATCTCTGGGTCCTTTTCCACTGACACTTATCTACCATAATAATTTGAGCATGTGACTAATTTTTTATGCTTCTCAGTTTTAGTGAGCTTGAAAAGAGAACACTGCTATTTGATATCTTTCATTCTGATCAGAAGAGCAAAGGTTAATGACATTGTCTAGAAATTAGTTATTCAACTTTTCCATTGTTATTTACAGCAAGAAATTTCATTTAGGGAATTTCCAGTTTAATTCAAGGCAAGGTTCAATTCTAGTTTAAAACAAGTTCACATGGGCAAATCCCATTGGATATACGTTTTTGGTTTTAGTTCAAGGTAAGTGCTGCCAGGAAACAGGAAGACTTTGGGCCAGTTCTAGAGTCAGGCTCATTTGAATGCCTAAATTCAAAACTACAGTTAAAATTATATTATTTATTTCTACTTTTTTCTTTTTAAAGTAACATTTGCTTCTCCCATATTATATATACAAAAATACATACAAACAAACGTATGTACATACATCCCTGTCACACACACACAAGAAACTTAAAATACATAAGAAAGCAAATTGAAAACAAAATATCACCTTTATCCTACCACTCACAAATAACTACACTCACAAATAACTACTGTTAAAATTTAGTTCATGTCCTACCAGGAATTTTATTCATTCATATATATAAATAATGTATACATGGTATAAATCCTTATACATGTGTTTATAAAATTTTGATCATACTGAACATACAGCTTTTTTGCTTGCTTTTTTTTTCAGTTAACAAAATATCTGACACTTTCCCGTGGCATGAAGTATCCTCAATACCATAATTTTTTATGGCTTCTTAGCATTTCATCATATGGAGGTATCATGCTTTATTTAATGTTTCTAGTTTTTAAATATTATAAATAATTAGGCAAACATCCTTATGCATCTTTGTATACACTGCTGACTACCTCCATATGTCTTATTTCCAAAAAGTGGAATAGCAGTGCCTATTACTCATTTCTCATTGATAAAAGCCAAAAGAACCAGCAAAGTGTTAATAAAAGAACATTAAAGGAATCAAAGAAAAAAATGATATTACCTGACAAGGAAGCATCAAATCCCATGTCTTCTATTGCTTCTCTCAAGGTTTCTGGAGAGGTTAGTAAAGGATCATACTCAACAGTCCCTTTGCCATTTGCAAGTGATACTCGTATGGATTTTACACCTGCCTTTTTTGATATGACACCCTCAATAGACTGCACACAAGAATTACAAGTCATGCCATCAATGTTTATCACGGTCTCTTGAGTCAGAGGCTGGCTAACTATGTTCAAAGGACTCTGTTGAAGAGATGAGCTGGAGGGAGAGTTTGAGGTACTCTCAATTTCACTTGTACTACTAACTCTATATTGCCCTGGTGATATGGCCTCTATTGCTTTTCTCAGAGTTTCTGGAGTGACTAAACTTGCATTGTACTTTACTGTGGCAGATCTATTCTCTAAAGAAACGACTACACTGCTTACATATTGGAGTGTAGATAAAGCACTTTCAATATTTGACACACATGATTTACAGTGCATGCCATCTATGATGAAAATGACTGTTGAATTATTGGTATATGATGGACTCCTTTGCTGTGATCCTTCTGAGGATTTGACTGGTGTGTTCTTTAGACGTTCTATATCAATAGCTCCCAATTTGAGGTACTTGGGCTGTTTTTTGATGAATGCTGGAAAGCCCACAGCTTCAATCTGCTTTTTTATTTCCTCTGCTGTGATAAGGTGAGGTTGATAAACAACAGTAGCTTCTTGATTGTCCAGGGAAACTAGTTAATAAAAAGGAAAATAATTATTTAGTTCAGTTATTCCTGGACCACTTCAGAAAACATTCTGTAGACCAAATCAATACCATACATAATTGTTTCTCTCATTGTTGTCATTATCCTTTCTTAAAATAATTCTGTTCTTTTCAGAAAATGTTAATGACATGGACCAGAAAAAAAGTAAAAGATGTGACCACTACATTTGTGGTCTCCAAGTTTCTGCATGCCTGAATAGAAACATATTAGAGGTCAAGAGGATCCTAGGCATGTTGCGTTAAGAACCCTGAACTTCATGAATCACCACCCTGGCTGCCTTTTATGCTAGTTCAAGATTCACATAACTTTTATTCATAACCATTAACTTTACTAACATTAATGCTGGGAATATACTGTACCTCAGACTTCAGTGAAGCAGTAACATTCTAGTCCCACAGATTCAAAACCCATGCTTAAGAAAAATGCAAAAGTTAAAAAGGCCAAAACAGAAAACTAAGCCTTGCAAAGCAATCAAACAAATAACATCAGGCATACTACCTTTAATTCGCTGAACACCTTGCAGTTTCCCAATTTTTCCTTCAATGGTGCTAGTACATGAATGGCAGGTCATCCCTTCCACCTTCATCTTCAGCATGACTTCGCCTGCTTGAGCCATACTGAAATCTTCGCAGATTCCTGACTTTTTCTCCAGAGTTCCTGTATCTAAACTGAGAGCCGGAACCAGCTCTACTATCTGACTGGCATTCACTATAGAAGGGATTATTATCACCACTGCAGCTCTCTGCTGAGGGGAAATTTTAATGTCTGTCACGCCCTTCGTCTTGAGCAATGTGCTTTGGATATGCTCCCATGGCGGAGCCAGTGAAGCAGCAGCAGTCAGAAACACGGTCTCAGTTAAAACAGGGAGAGGCTTAGGATTGTGTAGAACAGCATCAAAGCCCATGTCATCAATGGCTTCCTGTAGGGTCTTTGGAGTCTGCAGTTTAGGGTCATAAATAATGGTTGCATTTTTTTCTTCCAGTGAAACCTTTCGGAAGGAAATTTCAGAAGTCAGTTTAATTAAATTACACGACATGGAACTTAAAAATATAAATCATCTCACCACCATCAAGAATGAAAGAAGAGGTTTCCCTGGTGGCACAGTGGTTGAGAATCTGCCTGCCAATGCAGGGGACACGGGTTCGAGCCCTGGTCTGGGAAAGATCTCACATGCCACGGAGCAACTAGGCCCGAGAGCCACAACTACTGAGCCTGCGCGTCAGGAGCCTGTGCTCTGCAACAAGAGAGGCCGCGATAGTGAGAGGCCCGCGCACCATGATGAAGAGTGGCCCCCACTTGCCGCAACTAGAGAAAGCACTGGCACAGAAACGAAAACCCAACACAGCCAAAGATAAAAATTAAATTAACTAATTAATTAAAAAAGAAAGAATGAAACAAATAGATAGACACGATGAAAAGGCAGAGGGCTATATACCAGATGAAGGAACAAGATAAAACCCCAGAAAAACAACTAAATGAAGTGGAGATAGGCAACCTTCTAGAAAAAGAATTCAGAATAATGATAGTGAAGATGACCCAGGACCTTGAAAAAGAATGGAGGCAAAGGTCGAGAAGATGCAAGAAATGTTTAACAAAGACCTAGAAGAATTAAAGAACAGACAAACAGAGATGAACAATACAATAATTGAAATGAAAAATACACTAGAAGGAATCAATAGCAGAATAACTGAGGCAGAAGAATGGATAAGTGACCTGGAAGACAGAATGGTGGAATTCACTGCTGCAGAACAAAATAAAGAATGAAAAGAAATGACGACAGCCTAAGAGACCTCTGGGACAACAGTAAATGCAACAACATTTGCATTATAGGGGTCCCAGAAGGAGTAGAGAGAGAGAAAGGACCCAAGAAAATATTTGAAGAGATTATAGTTGAAAACTTCCCTAACATGGGAAAGGAAAGAGCCACCCAAGTCCAGGAAGCACAGAGAGTCCCATACAGGATAAACCCAAAGAGAAACACGCTGAGACACATAGTAATCAAACTATCAAAAATTAAAGAAAAATTATTGAAAGCAGCAAGGGGAAAATGATAAATAACATACAAGGGAACTCCCATAAGGTTAACAGCTGATTTCTCAGCAGAAACTCTACAAGCCAGAAGGGAGTGGCATGATATACTTGAAGTGATGAAGGGAAAAACCTACAACCAAGATTACTCTACCCAACAAGGATCTCATTCAGATTCGATGGAGAAATCAAAAGCTTTACAGACAAGCAAAACCTAAGAGAATTCAGCACTACCAAACCAGCTCTACAACAAATGCTAAAGGAACTTCTCTAAGTGGGAAACACAAGAGAAGAAAAGGACCTACAAAAACAAACCCAAAACGATTAAGAAAATGGTCATAGGAACATACATATTGATAACTACCTTAAACGTGAATGGATTAAATGCTCCCACCAAAAGACACAGGCTTGCTGAATGGATACAAAAACAAGACCCATATATATGCTGTCTACAAGAGGCCCACTTCAGACCTAGGGACACATACAGACTGAAAGTGAGGGGATGGAAAAAGATATTCCATGCAAATGGAAATCAAAAGAAAGCTGGAGTAGCAATACTCATATCAAATAAAATAGACTTTAAAATAGAGAATGTTACAAGAGACAAAGAAGGACACTACATAATGATCAAGGGATCAATCCAAGAAGAAGATATAACAATTATAAATAGATATGCACCCAACATAGGAACAGCTCAATACATAAGGCAACTGCTAACAGCTATAAAAGAGGAAATCAACAGTGACACAATAATAGTGGGGGACTTTAACACCTCACTTACACCAATGGACAGATCATCCAAACAGAAAATTAATAAGGAAACACAAGATTTAAATGACACAATAGACCAGATAGATTTAATTGATATTTATAGGACATTCCATCCAAAAACAGCAGATTACACTTTCTTCTCAAGTGCACACGGAACATTCTCCAGGATAGATCACATCTTGGGTCACAAATCAAGCCTCAGTAAATTTAAGAAAATTGAAATCATATCAAGCATCTTTTCTGACCACAACGCTATGAGTTTAGAAATCAATTACAGGGAAAAAAACGTAAAAAACACAAACACATGGAGGCTAAACAATACGTTACTAAATAACCAAGCGATCACTGAAGAAATCAAAGAGGAAATCAAAAAATACCTAGAGACAAATGACAATGAAAACACCACGACCCAAAACCTATGGGATGCAGCAAAAGCAGTTCTAAGAGGGAAGTTTATAGCTATACAAGCCTACCTAAAGAAACACGAAAAATCTCAAATAAACAATCTAACCTTACACCTAAAGAAACTAGAGAAAGAAGAACAAACAAAACCCAAAGTTAGCAGAAGGAAAGAAATCATAAAGATCAGAGTGGAAATAAATGAAATAGAAACAAAGAAAACAAGAGCAAAGATCAATAAAACTAAAAGCTGGCTCTTTGAGAAGATAAACAAAATTGATAAACCATTAGCCAGACTCATCAAGAAAAAGAGGGAGAGGACTCAAATCAATAAAATTAGAAATGAAAAAGGAGAAGTTACATCAGACACCACAGAAATACAAAGCATCCTAAGAGACTACTACAAGCAACTCTACGCCAATAAAATGGACAACCTGGAAAAAATGGACAAATTCTTAGAAAGGTATAACCTTCCAAGACTGAACCAGGAAGAAAGAGAAAACATGAACAGACCAATCACAAGTAATGAAATTGAAACTGTGATTAAAAATCTTCCAACAAACAAAAGTCCAGGACCAGATAGCTACACAGGTGAATTCTATCAAACATTTAGAGAAGAGCTAACACCCATCCTTCTCAAACTCTTCCAAAAAGTTGCAGAGGAAGGAACACTCCCAAACTCATTCTATGAGGCCACCATCACCCTGACACCAAAACCAGACATAGATACTACAAAAAAAGAAAATTACAGACCAATATCACTGATGAATATAGATGCGAACATCCTCAACAAATTACTAGCAAACAGAATCCAACAACACATTAAAAGGATCATACACCATGATCAAGTGGGATTTATCCCAGGGATGCAAGGATTCTTCAATATACGCAAATCAGTCAATGTGATACACCATATTAACAAATTGAAGAATAAAAAGCATATTAAAAAAAAAGAATGAAACAAATAATTCAAATGGAGGTTCTCTAATAGTTCTCATCTTTACTATTCTCTTTGGAAAGAAACACAAAATGTCTTGTGTACCTACAGAAATGGTAAAGCTCTATGTAGGTATACGTGACTCAGGTACTGATCAGGCATTTGGAACGTGCATAAACAAAATGCACCCTAGAATTTCATAACAGAGAACAAACTACTCTTTCTTCCATCTCCTTTCACAAATTATTCCAACACTCCACACTCTACCAATTCAAAAGTTAATATAGGAAACAGGATCAGCTACAGAAAACAAATTTGATATGAAGTTTAAAGTTTTAAAATGTTCAATTAAGACAACTTTGTTGGCAGATAAGGTATAAACATGCTGTCAACATTCATAGGGTTTTGAAGCAAATATTTCTATAACCCTCTAAGTCACTACAGTCTAGTATTATTTTTGTTCAAAATAAGAACATCTTTATTGTTCTGCCTGATTTGATTATAAAAACAGTGATTGTATTCTTGAAGCTCAGCACCTGTATATAAATTTAACTACTACCGGGACATCTTACCCTGCATCTCTTTTGCTAACAGGTTACAAAGATTTATGAAGTAGTCACACACACACACACAAAACTGGATTGGGAGTCAGAAGGTTTGAGTTCCCGTGTCAATTCTCCACTTATTAGTCAACCACACTCATTAGTTCTACCATCTGAAAAATGAAGAAATGTGCCCTATTTTCTTCCAGGTTTGTTATAAGGATCATATGAGTAAATAGACAGGAAAGTAGTTCTTTGCAGCAGCAAGTCATATAAAAGTAAACACTGAACAATTAATATTTATCAAGCATTTATTTATTTATTTATTTTTGGCTGCATTGGGTCTTCGTTGCTGCGCGCAGGCTTTCTCTAGTTGCGGCGAGCGGGGGCTACTCTTTGTTGCGGTGCATGGGCTTCTCACTGCAGTGGCTTCTCTTGTTGTGGAGCACAGGCTCTAGGTGCGAGGGTTTCAGTAGTTGTGGCACGCAGGCTCAGTAGTTGTGGCTCGCAGGCTCTAGGGCACAGGCTCAGTAGTTGTGGAGCATGGGCTTAGTTGCTCTGCAGCATGTGGGATCTTCCCGGACCAGGGATCGAACCCAAGTCCCCTGCACTGGCAGGCAGATTCTTAACTGCTGCGCCACCAGGGAAGTCCCTATCAAGCACTTATTATATGTGCCAGGAACTGAGATTCTCATGATACAAAGCTGATCATGACACAGTCACAGGGAGCAATACTAGAACAGAGGACAGAGAAAACGGACACCCATTCATCCCTGGGAATATGTGTCAAAAAAGGCTTCTTAGGGGAGATAATACCTGAATGTTAAAGGAAAAACAGAAATCAGCAAGGATACATGAAGCAGGGAATTTATCACAAATGGAAACACAAAAGTAGAGAAAGATGACAGGCTGCAGAATTAGGCAACTGCTTTATTATGGGGCCTCTTGTATGCCAATAATAGTCTGTAATTTATCCTGTAGGTAATAGAGAGCCATGGAAAAGTTAAGCAGGGGAATGACACAGTTATATTTGCATTTAGTGAAGAATCATTTTGGAGTGACGTGAGTGATGGAACTGTGCTGTCCTGGCTGTGGGGGTAGTTAAAAGAATCTATACATGTGTTAAAATTCACCAAACCTAAAAACAAACAAACAAAACTGATAGAACTATACACCAAAAAGAAGTCAATTTTTTGGTATAATTTTAAAAACAAAAAAATTAAGAGATTAAAAATTCAGTTCCTCAATTGCATTAGCCACATTTCTAGCGTTCAGTGGCCAATGTAGCTGCCATATGGGACAGAGTAGATACAGAACATTTTCATCATTACAGAATATTCCATTGGACAGTACTGCTCTATGTACTACTATACTTTTTCTGATAAAGTGCCAAACTTTTAAAAAAGGGAAGGGGATTTTTTTCCCTTTAGGTTTAAATACATTGTATCTGGTATCTTTTAAACAAGACCTGGCTTTGAGCTTATCCCCCCCTCACAATTTCAATTTACCAACACAGGCAATGAGAAACAGTTCTTTTTTTTTTTTAACATCTTTATTGGAGTATAATTGCTCCACAATGGTGTGTTAGTTTCTGCTGTATAACACAGTGAATCAGCTATACATATACACACATCCTCATGTCTCCTCCCTCTTGCGTCTCCCTCCCACCCTCCCTACCCCACCCCTCTAGGTGCTCACAAAGCACGGAGCTGATCTCCCTGTGCTATGTGGCTGCTTCCCATTAGCTATGAGAAACTGTTCTTAAAGCTGATTTTTAAAGCAAAAATCACTTTGTCACTACATGGTTTGCTATACTTTCTACTGCTATAGCCTGACTTCTATTTATAAAAGACATTAAAAAATAAGGAAACTATGTATATAAAATACTACACAAAAAAGTTGTATTATCCTGTTGTTTTCATGCTGCAAACCAGAAAACACTTCCTTATTTAGTAGCTTCCATTTGTGTGTTTTAAAGCTGGATCGACCACACCTAGCACAAAAATGTTCCCCTTTGGGATAACAGCACTCAACTTTTCCTCTGAATGTTAGATATCAAAGAGACTTTTCAAGCCTAAGGTCTCAAAGGAAACAAAAACAGGCAGCACCTTTGTTTCTTTTAAGAGGAAATTCACATAGTGATTATCACAATACTGTTCTGGATGCCAAATCCTTGGGCAGGAAGCTAAAATAGCATTTATTTATTTAACAAATATTTACTGAGTACCTATTATGTTCCCAGCACCGTGCTAGCTTGCTAGGGATCCAATGGTGAGCAAAAGCAGGCACAGACTCCGTAGAGCCAGAAATTGCTGGCAGCAGTCTGTCTGATTCTGGGTCTGTGCCACTCTCCTTTCACATGATCCCCACCAATGTAAACCACCTTCGCCTATTCCCCACAGTGCTCGAAAGTTTCAACGGCTTCTCTTTCTCAGAATCTTTCGTTAGGAATCAATGTTGTTGTTGTTGTTTTCCCAGAGAAACTATTTTTCTATTTTATCAATAGTTCCTCTGAAAATAAACATCTAACAGTCTACAAGTTATGAATGTGGCTCCTATGAAGGACGCAAGATGGAGGACTGTTCACTATATTTAGATGAAGGTAGGAGTTGAAGAGAACAAATCAAATGTACTCTGTGGCCTCAGTAGCATTAACAGTGGTGTAAAGGGGGCTAATTGTCCATAGGAATTGTACAGATCCATTATTTTAATGGAGTTCTTTGTCTACTGAAATGTCTAAACCTTGCAAGTCAAGCACCGTATACTTTATCTGAATGTGTTTTCTGTATAATTTTATAATTACAGATTATAAAAAGTGATCCAATTTCCTATCTGAAGGCTAGGAAATTGAACAAATTGCCCAAGAAACCCAGCAAGAAAACGAAAGAGCTAGGATTCAAACGTAGGTCGATTTAACTCCAAAGTCCATGTTCTTTCCATCTATAAATGGTGAGGCTAGATGATCTTCAATTTCCTTGAAAAACTAAAATTCTATGCCTGTGATTTGAGCAATGTGTGACGTATATAAAAACACCTGAAAAGTATGAAATATTTCTAGTGTGTGAACCAAATTTTAGTTCTTTGTTTACTTTTCCCCCACACATTTCATATCTACTCCCATACCAGTTTAAATAATTTAGAGAATATATTTCTTTGGGTTTTTAGCAGGATTTGACAATTACTACATTCTAACATTTCCCCATTTTCAAAAGCCACTTTGGGAAAGGTCCTTTGCTAAAGTTTCAGCACACTGAAATTCCTTTTAATCCTCCCAGGAATTAATTTATATGTCATCATAAATTCAGATTAGCATGCTACTCAGCCAGTGGGGGAGTCTTCAAAGGGTTTAAAGCCCACTTTCTAACATTTTCATAACAACTCAACATAGAGTGATTCAGAGGTTTTTGAGAGCTTGAAAGGATTCTGTCATTTTTCAGACTAAAGTCAGAAAAGTAAAATGATTTGTCAATAATCTTGACTTTCTAATATGTTTGATTCTCCTCCCACAATATATTTTTGACAACTAAAAACTATATAAAATACATAATAGGAATCTTATTTATATTACATATGTCTGAATACAAATTCTATTATTGTTTGTTGAAAAAATAATGTATATATATTAACACTACTTTGATGCTTCAATATAGCATACTGAAAATTAAAGTATGATAAGAGTAAGCCATCAAGTTCTATTAATATTTATCCTATTTGACCAACCTAAATAAAGGTTACCACTTAAAATTATTAAATCAATGTATGAACTAGCAAAAGACAATTCTTAGAGACTAAGAAAATAGCCCAAAACCAATCTAAAAATTTAAAAGCCAAATGCTTTAAAATGAAAAAGATGTGGAGAGTTTGTTAGTTTAAGTTGTAGCATTGTTTTTCTGTAAACTGAGTGCTTTGTCAGAATTTTCATTGCTAATATAATTTTATTTTGCTTCAAAAATTATACAGCTGGGACTTCCCCAGTGGTCCAGTGGGTAAGACTCCTCGCTCCCAATGCAGGGGGTCCAGGTTTGATCCCTGGTCAGGGAACTAGATCCCGCATGCATGCCGCAACTAAAAATCCCGCGTGCTGCAACTAAGACCTGGCACAGCCAAAATAAATAAATATTAAAAACAATTTTTAAAATTATACAACCAATGCATGATTATTCACTATAACAATTTAAATACAAAGAAAGGAAATAGTGAAAGTCCCTCTTTACATCATTCCTCCACTGCTAGTTTTTACCTTGGATTTGACATTTCTTTGATCCTTGGGATAAAGTTCAACTAAATCAGAAACCTAAGCCTCTTTGAATAACTGATTCTGCATCTTCATGGATGGACGAGTATTACCTAAGAATTTATATAAGGCAAAATGCCTGTATCACTCTAACACGGTGTTTGAAAAAAGAAATGTTCAGTGTACTATCATCATTTGCCATAGCAAAAGTTAGGGGGAGAAAGTTCCAAATAGAAATAAAAAGATTGATTTCTATATGCTGATAGGGAACAGTATCTAAGATGTATTTGCTAAGTGAAAAAAGCAAAGTATAGAACAGTATGTATATAGTATGCTTCCATTTATATAAAAAGGGGATACACACACACACATACACAAACACACACATATATACAGTTGACCCTTAAACAACAAGCAATTGGGGGGATTAGGGGCGCCCCACCCCTGAGGCTGTTGAAAATCCGTGTATAACTTTACAGTTGGCCCTCTGTATCCTCAGTTCCACACCCTCGGATTCAACCAACCATGGATCATGTAGTACCACAGTTCATATTTTTTGAAAAAAATCCATGTATAAGTGGACCTGTGCAGTTCAAACCCGTGTTGTTCAAGGGTCAACTGTATAAACACACACATATAGATATATACATGTAAATCATTTTATATTCAGAGTCTATTTCTGGAAGAATCCATACATACTAAACTGATAACTGGTTTCTTTTGGGAAGGGGATTTTACTCTGGACATGTTATTTTTCCAATATTTTTTTTTTTTAAGTTACTTTTAAGGGGTTTTTTGGCGACGTTGTGCGGCTTGTGGGATCTTAGTTCCCTGACCAGGGATTGAACCCTGGCCCTCTGCAGTGAAAGTGCCAAGTCCTAACCACTGGACCACCAGGGAATTCCCTAGGTGGTCATTTTTTTAAAGGATAGTCTGTATTAGGAAAATGGACTGCAGCCTTTAACTGAGTAAAGGGAAAAAGCACTCAAAATGCAGTTAAATTTCAAGGACAAAGTAATTTGTTAATAAGGCATTAACCTTTAGAGCCATTCAGTACTTATACCTAATTAAGTTTATTTTACATTACCACTTTCAAAAGGCCAGACAATCCCAAAGAAAGACCTTCACGTTATCTGCCCATTTTATTTTTCCCCTGAACAGACCACTGGGGTGATTAAATAAACCTTCAGGTTAATCCCTTTAAAGTCTACAGTCTTGACATTGGCAGAACAAGAGTATTACACTCATTTATAAACTTCACAATTTAAGACACAATTCCCAAAATGTATTTAAATGCTGAAGCTGCAAAGATATATAATCATATTCGTTCTACTTTTCCAAAATTAGAGACTTCTTGACTATTCACTTTCCTTGAATTCTGTTAAAGCTCTAATCTGTTCCGCTGTAACATTTTTTAAATAAAGCAACCCCACTCAATTTAACATCACAATTACATTACTTCATATCAGAGTTTTATTCCAAATACTACAAGAGCTCCTTGACTTAGTCGAAACAATGTCCTATTCAAATCTGGTTTCTAAACTGACTGCACATTGGTCGTAATTATAATCTCACAAACTATGATCCAGAAATTTCAAACCTTAACAGTCCTTGAAAAGTGATCAATATTTATGTATTAACATGTTAGGCTGCATTATGACTATAAATTATATTTGGACAAGGACAATTTTCTTTTTTTTTTTTTTTTCTTTTTGGCCACACCGCAGGGCATGAGGGATCCTAGTTCCCTGACCAGGGATTGAACCTGTGGCCCCCTGCAGTGGAAGCTCAGAGTCCTAACCACTGGACTGCCAGGGAAGTCCCAAGGACAATTTTCTATATGGTGCCTAGAAAGAGGTGAATCCACCTTTTGTGGACTTAATTAAAGGATTGTGGTTAAAATATTTTACTTTTGCAAAAACAGATAACCATGTAAACACATTGCTAAGACTCCTTCCAGGGTCTCAGAACTGGTCAATGCCAGTAAGGGGCTCTGAAACCTAAGCTTCATTAACATCACCATAAATCTGTCTCTGGGCCTAGAAGACAACACTCAGTAAAATATTTTTTAAAGGAACGAGAAAAGAGGAAAGATCACTAGTATACTCTATATCATGTGGGCTTTTGACTAAAGAAGGAGAGGCAGAGTTGGAAAAGGCAGAAGAAGTGTGTTTCCTTTTATTTTCAGCAAATTATGACTGTGCCCTGGAAAGTATAGCCTTAAGTATCTGTCACTGGGATCCATATAAATCACTGTTGATAACACAAAGTGCTTTCATATTATATTTCTGCTACTTTTCCTTTACAACTTAATCCAATTTAATTGCATTTTTCTGACCTTAAATAGGTCATATTAAGCAGTGGTGAATTCTGGGAAGATGCGGTAAACACAGCAGCCTTACATACGAGTGGGGTGCAACAGTCTTTGGGGAAAATTTATACAGGAATGTACTTGCAAATGTCAAAACAGAATCTAGTCCTTTAGTTATACATAGATATGCTGGCAAAAAATTAATAATCAAAAATAGTTTGTCAGAGAGTTGGGGGTTTTGGAAAATGCATTAGTTGTCAGTAGACAATAAGAACCTAAATCACTTGGAGAAACTATGTGAATTAGTTTCTGGATGGTTAAAACAGCTTTACTTCAATCAGCACAGACACTTAATTCGTAAGATTTAGCTTCTATTCTGGCCTTCAGCACCAGCCATGTTAGATCAAGTGGAGGAAGTTTAATTGGTTTCTTTGAGGATAAATCAAGTGGAAGTGCCATATTTATTATTCACTGAAATTAAATTATTCATTTTTAAAGTTTTGGGACTGCAGGTTGCAGAGCTACTTTGCCATCCTCTTTTCTAATTAGCAAATTGCAAAAACATCCATTTGATTTTCGGACAGTTACAATTAGTGAAAAAAATTACAAAATGTTTTTATAAATGTATTTTGAATATAAACACATTTGAGAAAACCTGCAGTATAGTTAATAAAAGTTACCCGTCATCTCTCAGCTTTTCCAACTTGGCTCTCTCCCCAAAGCAAATTAAAGACAGGAGCATCCTTGGGGGGAGGAGGGGAGGAGACAATGAGGAAGCCTCTAAAGTGTAGTTATGCCAAGGTAGATGGTGAATACAAAGGAAAATCCTACTTTTGGAGAATGTGAAAGGGAAAAATTCATATCCAAGAATTCACATGGATGCCTACAGGACAGAAAACTTAGCAGAAGGCATATTACACTGTGTAAAGAAAGCTTTTCCTGCCACAACCATCAACATAGTCTTAACTGACCAGAGTGTGTAGTTTAGTAAGCAAATGAGAAACACTGCTTTCCTCCCTCCCATACATGTAAAATGGATACATAGTTTACTTTGTCCTCTCTGGACAAGATGAATATGAAACTCAGACATGCAAAAAATCACCAAGAGTTTCAGATATAGAAAAGAATTGCCCACATATTGGCACCACACTTCACATGTGGTAAAATTTTGTATCAAACTTCATAAGGAATCACTATGTGCCAATTAGCCAACTTTTTGTAATAAAAACAAGACAAACTGAAGTCAATCTGCTCAAGATCTCATGAGACGTCTGAATCACAGACGAGAATACCATAAGGAGGGGACTTCCCTGGGGGTCCAGTGGTTAAGACTCCACGCTTCCAAGGCAGGGGGCACGGGTTCAATCCCTGGTCGGGGAACTAAGATCCCACATGCCGCACGGCACAGCCAAAAATAATAAAAAAGAATACTGTAAGGACAAGAAAGCATGAATCCTGTAGTTCACAGAAAAGCTAAAACCCATTTTGAAATCTCTGAAGAATAAACGGGTAAAAGATTAATGTTTAGATTAAGATTAAAAGACAGATCAAAAGTATTTGATCTGGAGATGCACAAAGTATTCTGGTTCCATGAAATTAAGCCGTATGAGCTGTTTGTAAATTCTGGAAATTAATCCCTTGTCGGTCACATCATTTGCAAATATTTTCTCCCATTCTGTGGGCTGTCTTTTCGTTTTGTTTATGGTTTCCTTTGCTGTGCAAAAGCTTTTGAGTTTAATTAGGTCCCATTTGTTTATTTCTGTTTTTATTTCCATTACTCTTGGAGACAGATCAAAAAAGATATTGCTGTGATTTATGTCAGAGAGGGTTCAGCCTATGTTTTCCTCTAAGAGTTTTATAGTGTCTGGTCTCATATTTAGGTCTATATCCATCTTGAGCTTATTTTTGTGTATAGTGTTAAAGAATGTTCTAATTTCATTTTTTTACATGTAGCTGCCCAGTTTTGCCAGCACCATTTATTGAAGAGACTGTCTTTCCTCCACATTGCATGGTCTTGCCACCTTTGTCATAGATTAATTGACCATAAGTGTGTGGGTTTATTTCTGGGCTTTCTACCCTGTTCCTTTGATCTATATTTCTATTTTTGTGCCAGTACCATGCTGTTTTGATGACTGTGGCTTTGTAATATAGTCTGAAGTCAGGGAGCCTGATTCCTCTGGCTCCGTTTTTCTTTCTCAAGATTGCTTTGGCTCTTTGGGGTCTTTTGTGTCTCCATACAAATTTTAAGATTTTTTGTTCTAGTTCTGTAAAAAATGCCATTGGTAATTTGATAGCAATTGCATTGAATCTGTAGATTGCTTTGGGTAGTACAGTCATTTTCACAATATTGATTTTTCTGATCCAAGAACATGGTATATCTCTCCATCTGTTGGTATCATCTTTAATTTCTTTCATCAGTGTCTTATAGTTTTCTGCATACAGGTCTTTTGTCCCCCTAGGTAGGTTTATCCCTAGGTGTTTTATTCTTTTTATTACAATGGTAAATGGGAGTGTTTCTTGAATTTCTCTTTCGGATCTTTCGTTGTTAGTGTACAGAAACGCAACCCAATCAAAAAATGGGCAGAAGACCTAAACAGACATCTCTCCAAAGACAACATACAAGATGGCCAAGAGGCACATGAAAAGATATTCAATATCGCTAATTATTAGAGAAATGCAAATCAAAACTACAATGAAATACCACCTTACACCAGTCAGAATGGCTATCATCAAAAAATCCACAAACAGTAAATGCTGGAGAGGGTGTGGAGAGAAAGGAACCCTCTTACACTGTTGGTAGGAATGTAAATTGGTACAGCCACTATGGAGAACAGTATGGAGATTCTTTAAAAATACTAAAAATAGAGCTACCATATGATCCAGCAATCCCACTCCTGGGCATATATCTGGAGAAAAACATGGTCTGAAAGGATACATGCACCCCAATGTTCATTGCAGCACTGTTTACAATGGACAAGACATGGAAGCAACCTAAACGTCCATTGACAGAGGAATGGAAAAAGAAGATGTGGTACATATATACAATGGAATATTACTCAGCTATTAAAATGAATGAAATAGTGCCATTTGCAGCAACATGGATGGACCTAGAGATTGTCATACTGAGTAAAGTAAGTCAGACAGAGAAAGAGAAACATTGTATAATATCACTTGTCTGTGGAATCTAAAAAAAACTGATAAAAATGAACTTATTGACAAAACAGAAACAGAGGGGCGTCTGGGCAAGATGGCGGAAGAGTAAGACGCGGAGATCACCTTCCTTCCCACAGATACAGTAGAAATACATCTACACGTGGAACTGCTCCTACAAAACACCCACTGAACGCTGGCAGAAGACGTCAGACCTCCCAAAAGGCAAGAAACTCCCCACGTATTTGGGTAGGGCAAAAGAAAAAAGAAATAACAGAGACAAAAGAATAGGGACGGGACCTGCACCAGTGGGAGGGAGCTGTGAAGGAGGAAAGGTTTCCACACACTAAGAAGCCCCTTCGCGGGCAAAGACTGCGGGTGGCAGAGGGGGTAAGCTTCGGAGCCACGGAGGAGAGCGCAGCCACAGGGGTGCGGAGGGCAAAGCGGAGAGATTCCCGCACAGAGGAGCGGTGCCGAGCAGCACTCACCAGCCCGAGAGGCTTGTCTGCTCACCTGCTGGGGCGGGCGGGGCTGGGAGCTGAGGCTCGGGCTTCGGTCAGATCTCAGGGAGAGGACTGGGGTTGGCGGCGTGAACACAGCCTGAAGGGGTTAGCGCACCACAGCTAGCGGGGAGGGAGTCCGGGAAAAAGTCTGCAGCTGCCGAAGAGGCAGGAGACTTTTTCTTGCCTCTTTGTTTCGCGGTGCGCAAGGAGAGGGGGTTGGGAGCGCCGCTTAAAGGAGCTCCAGAGACGGGCGCGAGCCGCGGCTATCAGCGCAGACCCCAGAGACGGGCATGAGACGCTGAGGCTGCTGCTGCCGCCACCAAGAAGCCTGTGTGCGAGCACAGCTCACTATCCACACCACCCCTCCCGGGAGCCTGTGCAGCCCGCCACTGCCAGGGTCCCATGATCCAGGGACAACTTCCCCGGGAGAACGCACGGCGCGCCTCAGGCTGCTGCAACGTCACGCTGGCCTCTGCCGCCGCAGGCTTGCCCCGCATCCGTACCCCTCCCTCCCCCCCCCCCCCCGCCTGAGTGACCCAGAGCCCCCTAATCAGCTGCTCCCTTAACCCGGTTCTGTCTGGGCGGGGAACAGACACCCTCAGGCGACCTACACGCAGAGGCGGGGCCAAATCCAAAGCTGAACCCCGGGAGCTGTACGAACAAAGAAGAGACAGGGAAATTTCTCCCAGCAGCCTCAGAAGCAGCGGATTAAAGCTCCACAAACAACCTGATGTACTTGCAGCTGTTGAATACCTGAATAGACAACGAATCATCCCAAATTCAGGAGGTGGACTTTGGGAGCAGGATATATTAATTTTTCCCCTTTTCCTCTTTTTGTGAGTGTATATGTGTATGCTTCTGGGTGAGATTTTGTCTGTATAGCTTTGCTTTCACCATTTGTCCTAGGGTTTGGTCCGCCAGTTATTTTGGTTTTTTTTTTTTTACATAAAAAATTTTTTTTCTTAATAAATTTTTTAATAATTTTTTCCTTATTTTTTATTTTAAAAAATTAAAAATTTTTTTCTTAATAAATTTTTTTTATTTTTTATTTTAAAAAATTAAAATTTTTTTTCCTTAAAACAGAAACAGACTTACAGACTGAGAGAATGGAACTTATGGTTACCAGCGGGTAAGGGTGGGGGGGATGCATAGTTAGGGAGTTTGGGATTGACATGTACACACTGCTATATTTTAAATGGATAACCCACAAGGACCTACTGTATAGCCCAGGGAACTCTGCTTAATATTATGTAACAACCTAAAGAATTTGAAAAAGAATAGATACATGTATATGTATAACTGAATCACTTTGCTACACACCTGAAACTAACATAACGTTGTTAATCAACTATACTCCAATATAAAATAAAAAGTTAAAAAAATATTCTGGTTCAAATTTAATGATTAATGCACTTAAAATATATAATGAGCTTCTGATTATTAGAAAGAATCCATCAGATTCCTAATCTTAAACCCTGTACTAAATCTGATGTCCAGTTAGACAAAGCTCCCTTTAGAATATTAACATCTACTCTGGGCAGTGTGTCTAAAATTTATCTTTTGCATGTGGATATGAACTAGTCAAAAGAAAAGCATTTTAGGACTGATGCAAGCTGATCAAATTCCAAAGTTGCATTAACTTTCCATCATCACTATAATGAATATTGTATAAAAGCAAAATTACAGAAAACTTATGGTAAATATTATAGAGCCACTGCCAATATAAAGTTGTTTTAATGATGCTGAAAACTTAAATATATTAAAATAATAAGTACATTATACAAATGAAGACAAAAGCCAGTTAAAATTACACATTAACTCATTAAGCCCTGGCAGTGAAAATAAACATGCTGAAGAGTCAGCAATTCACAGTAAAATACTTAAGAAAAAGCATCCATATATTACCATCATTATAGTAGAAATCCCCAAACTTTCGGCAAGGAGATATTGTTAATTTCTTTGGGCCCTTAGATACAAGTTGCAGAGAAATAGGAGAGAACAGGTGGGGAACCAAACTTAATGAAGCATGGGAAAGAGTGCTGAAATTAACTGTGCTCCAAACAGTGCTGAGAATCCTGAAGAGTGACAAGGAAAACAGTGGGCAGGGGGCAGCAAAAAGGCTTGGAAATGGCATGGAAATATACTAGGAAATTCCAATCCACTAGTCAGGGACCTCTACCTTAACAAAGTACAACAGGCAGGAAGGTCCAGATCAACTCTTAAAAGCATCAGCAAAATACATTATCAAATTCAAATGATGAGAATGTCATGAAAATAAGTAGCAAGGGTGACAGGTACAGGGAGGTTCCTTGTACTAGGTCTTCACTTTTGTGTATGTTTGAAAGTTTTCATTAAAAGTATTCTTTGACCAAGTGGGGCTTATCCTGAGAATGCGTGGCTAGTATAACATTTGAAAATCAATCAATGTAATTCACCATATTAACAGCCTTAAAGAAGAAAAATAATATGATCATATCTAGATGCAGAAAAAGCACTTGAAAAAATGCAACATCTATTCATGATTACAAATAAAAGCTCTCAGAAAACCAGGAAGATAAAGGAATTTCCTTAACCTGATACAGGGCATCTACAAAAACCCTATACTAACACAATACTTAATGGTGAAGGACTGAATGTTTTCCCCCTACGATCAGGAACAAGACATAGATGTTCACTGTTCCCACTCCTATTCCAAATTGTAATGGAGGTTCTAGACAGCAAAGAAATAAAAGACATACAGACTAGAAAGGAAGAAATAAAACTATTTTTATGCCCTGATGACATAACTGCTTATGTAGAAAATCCCAAAGAATCTACCAAAAAAGCTAATAGATTTAATGTCAGTTTAGCAAAGTTCAGGATACAAAATCAACATACAAAAACCAACTGCATTTTTGTATGTTTGTAATGAACAACTGAAATTGAAATTTTAAAAAATAGTACCATTTAAACATCATCTAAAAACAGAAAATACGTGAATATAAGTCTAACAAAATATATGCAGGATCTGCAGACTGAAAATTATAGATCCCTGATAAAAGAAATCACGGAATACCTAAATAGAGAGATATAGCATGTGCACAGGTTTGAATACGCAATATTAAGATGTTAATTCTATCCAAATGGATCTACAGAATCAATACAATCGCAATCAAAATCCAAGCAGATATTTTTGTAGAAACCTATATACTGATTCTAAAATTCATATGTAAACGGAAAGAAAATAGAACAGCCAAAACAATTTTGAAAAAGAACAAAGTTGAGAAATTACACTACCTGATTTTAAGATTTATTATAGGCTGCTCTCACCTTTTGAGACAGACCACATTCTGTCTATGGAATGTGTATCTCTCTAAGTAAATCCACTTCTTACCTATCACTTTATCTCTCACTGAAATCTTTCTGTGACAAGACGTAAAGAACCTGAGCTTCATTAAGTCCTGAGACCAGGAACTAAGGCCTCCACCTAGGTGGAGGATGGTAACTTCAGGCTGAACACGAGATTCCTGGAGCACCACCCTATTACCTCACCACCCACCAATCAGGAGAAAGTCACACACCCTGCAGCCCTCACCCCAAATTTTGCCTATTAAAAACTTCTCCCTGAAAACCATTGGGGACTTAAGGAGGTTTTTCAATCATGAGCCACCCATTCTCCTTGCTTGGCACTGCAATAAATCTTTCTCTGCGCCAAAAAAAAAAAGATTTATTATAAAGCTACAATAATCAAGACTCTGTGGTATTTATTGGCCAAAGGACAGACACACAGATCAATGGAATAGAACAGAGCATACAGAAATATACCCATAAATATATGGTAAATTGATTTTCAACAAAGGTGTAAAGGCAATTCAATGGAGAAAGAATAAACTTTTCAACAAATAGAGCTGCCTGGAAAACTGGACATCCATATTAAAAAAAAATTAACCTCAACCCATACCTCATAATGTATTCACATTAATTCAAAATGGATAATAGATCTAAATGCAAAACCTAAAATGAAAAAACTTTTAGATGACATAGGAGAAAAATCTTTGTGATCCTGGGTGAGGCCAAGATTTCTTAGATATGACACCAAAAGCATGCTCCATAAAGGAAAAAAAGTAGGTAAAGTGGAATTCATCAAAAGTAAAAACTGCTGCTCTGGGAAAGATACTTTTAAGAGATTAAAAAGACAAGCCACAGACTGGAAAAATTATTTGCAAAACACATACCTAAGAGAAGACAATTCAGAATACATAGAAAACAATCAAAATTGAATAATAAGAAAACAAAACAGCCAGCTAAAAATTTCACAAAAGGTTTGACAGACACTTTACCAAAGAAGGTATACAAATGCCTAACAAACACATGAAAAGATGCTCAATATCATTAGCTATTAAGGGAATGAGAATTAGTGAGATACCACTACATACCCACTAGAAGGTCTATAACTAAAAAGACTTAGAATGTCTATAACTAAAAAGACTGTTAATACAAAGTGTTGGAGAGAATGTGAGAAAAGTGGAATCCTCAAACATTGCTGATGGGAAGATAGAATAGTACAGCCACTGTGGTAAATCAATTGTCAGTGTCTCAAAAAGTTAAACATACACTTACCATATGATGGAACAAATCCAATCCTAGGAATTTGCCCAAGAGAAATTAAAACTTATGTCCACACAAAGACTTGGATGTGAACATTCAGAGCACTGCTTTTCATAATCACAAAAGAAAGTACAAACAATCCAATGTCTCTCAACAGGTGAATGGGTAAACAAACTTTGGTACATCCACACAATGGAATACTCCTCAGCAATAAAAAGGAAAGAACCAGTGATACATGCAAGAACATGGACAAATCTCAAATGCATAATGCTAAGTGAAAGAAGCCAAACTCAAAAGGCTATATAACATATGATTCCATTTACATGGCAGTTTTTAAAAAGGAAAACTTACAGGAACAGAAAGTAAAAGTAAAGGGGAAGGATGATTTCAAAGAAGGGTTACCAGATTTAGCAAATAAAAATACAGGACAGACCCAGTTAAATTTAAATTTCAGATAAATGACAAATAATCTTCAGTGTAAGTATAGCTCATGCAATATAATGGTTCTTAAACTGTGGTCCCAGGACCAGCACCTTTAGAGTTACCTGGGTACTTATTAGGCATGCAAATTCTCAGGCCCCATTCAGATCAACTAAAGCAGAAACTCTGGGCGTGGAACCAGCAATTTATGTTTTACAAGCCCTCCAGGTGATTCTCATGGTATGGTTTGAGAACCACTGTTCACTATACCTGTAACTGGCAAAAAAAGAACTATAAGAGGCTAGTATGAAGAGAAAGGGGCACATGAGCCTGTTTGATAAATCAATTTACCGTCATCAAATATTAACTGAACAGACAAAGGGTGTACAGTAGGTTCTCTGAAAAGGGACTACAGAAGTGATCCTCAACTGAAGGCAATTTCGCCCCTAGGGGACACTGGCAACGTCTGGAGACATTTTTGGTTGTCACAAGTGGGAGGAGAGGCTACTGGCATCTGGTGGGTAGAGGCCAGGTGGGTAGAGGCCAGGGATGCTGCTAAACATCCTACAAAGCACAGAACAGCCCCCCAAAACAAAGAATTATCCAGCCCAAAATGTCAATAGTGCTGAGGCTGAGAAAGCTGGACTTAATCAAAACATATTTTTTTAACCCCAAAGGCTTTAAAATCAAAGACATTTTTACGAACACGGAAATAAAAAGATTAAAAAGGTAGTGACAAAATATAATTCAAGGTGTCTCATACTAAAAATACTAGAACTATTCTGAGGAGAATTTATAGAGACTAGTGATACAGAGCTAAAACAGCAATTTGGTGGTAGGAGGCACCTTTATGATGAAAATACCAGGTTCCTTTATTTTTAGAAGTTATGTGAGAGAATAAATTGGAGATCACAAGCTTGAGAACCATATACAAATTAAACTGCATCTGTAGACATTGTATGACCACAAAACATACTGGCCCAGGAATCATGGAACTTGAGTTCTAGTTTTTTTTGGTATTAGGTAGCTGTGTAACTTAGCACAGGTCACTTCCTTATCTGGGCTTCAATCTATTGATCTGTATAATGAGGGGGTTAGACGACTTAAGTCATATCTAAGACCCCTTGCAGCTTTAACATACTATGTCTATGTCAAAAAAATGAGCACAGGAAACATTCAAATACATTTTTTACAGGATATGAGGGGGCACAGTATCATTTTGTTCCCTTTGGGGTAGTCTTGTGTTGACTTTGGTACTTTTGGCTTTTGTGTTTAGAAGGCGCTAAACAAAGTTTAGGTTTTCTTATTTATTTATAACAATTATATTAACAATTCATGTTCATTGCAGGAAAATTAGAATATAAAAATAAACCACTCTTTTCCACTAAGTAGGATTCTGAGATGAATTATAGCAGGAATGTGTTAAGGTAGTCTAGCAAAAGTCAATTTTATTTTGGCAATTAAAAATTGAAGTGAACTCAAATCCCTACCACCTTTCTCAGTCCTGGGCTCTGCCCAGGGAGGCTTCTACACAGTCTTTTCTGGCAGTTTGTCTCCGGGAAATGGAGAGGCTCCCTTTCCCCCTGCTTTGCCCCAGGATAGCCAGCAGGATCTCCCTGATCTCCTGTTGTCCTCCCTCCCCAACAGAGAGTTTCTATCCTCTTTGATAAAAGCTCAGAGTTTTTATGAATCAGGAGAAAATGCAGGCCCTGAGAAACCTATCCCTGCAGAAAGGTTCCCTTGGGCCATGCTTTGGGTTTTCTGCTCTTTATATTTTTATTTTACTCTCCATTTTTCTGCCCTCCCCTTGCCCTAGGTCTAAGCTCAGCAAAGGCGAGTGCTCAGGGCAGCTCCTAGGCCTGGACAGCTCTCAGGGAGGAATTAGATAAATGTTCAGCATGCCCGTGCCTAGCCCATCTAGTTTCATCCTTTAGTTACGCAGGCCATCAGCTTCGGGTTATCCCCTCTTATATCTGCAAACCCAATGCTTGGAGCAGCAGCATAGGGCTCTAACAGGAGGTGATACCTCGCTCTTTCATTTCAGGATTTGCCAACTTAGGGGCCTGGCTCTGGAAGGCAGTTTTCTTAAAGGGGACTGCATCCTGGGTGACCCGAAGTCTCCAGACCTAGAGGGACAACTGTGCCCTCCCTTCTCTCTCCCTTCATGTTCTCTGCTGGATTGATTCAGCTGTAGAAACCATTTGGTCTGTTGCACTCCAACATACCGCTAGGTTCCTTCCAGAGTCACTGTGTCACATTAGCTTCCTTTTGGAGGGAGGGTGATGTGGTTGAATACTCAGAGAGCAGAGGCAGTGGGTGCGCATCTTTAGTTCCCCATCTTCCGGTTTCACCTCCGGCCTTCCTCTTGCCCTAAACCTGAGCGCATCATGCCAGGCCTCACTCATACAGGATGGTGTCAGCTCACTCCTCAGCAGTAACCTAGGGTGTATGGGAAGCTTAGGGCTCTGGGGAAGAACAGAATCGAAGAGGGAAGTGATGTGGGTGGAGGCACCAGTTTTACATCACACCCCCTTTGTAAGCCGGTGAGCTGGGCTTCAGTTTTCCCCAGACCATGCACACTTTTAATTTATTTGAGAGAAACTAATTGTATTTTCACTGCAGTATCTTGTTATTTTTTATTTGTGATTTAAGAAATGTGAAGAGAAAATACACAGACACATAATGGCTAACAGTGTTTCTTTCATTCCTTGTTCTAGAGCTAACCAGTCTAAAATTGTTTGGTAATGTCACTTAATGTAATTAATTGTAATGTATTCTTTTAAATAAAATGATTTATTGATTAAATAACATTGAAGTGAAAATGTTTAGAAAATTAGTTACACTTTGTATGCATGCTCTTAGAGAAGACTACATTATTACTAAACATAGTAACTGTCATGCTATAAAAGAGAAAGAAACCTCACAATCCTTTCTCTGAGAACATATATTTTAGATCAACATGAGATTAAGAGTAATAAAAAGTATGTCAGCATCTATATACTTATAAAATATATATTGATAAATATACAAACATAACGTCCAGATTCCATCTTCAGATGTTTTTAAATTTTAAAAATGTATTATTTCTTATTTTTTTAACAAAAAAATAAGTTAATGGGCTGAAGAAAACTTATTCAGCTTCAAGGTTAGAAGTGTGATAGTCTTTATGTCATACGTGTCAGTGTGTCTGCATCTGTCTCAGTGTTAGAAGTAATTTCCCAGAAGAATTCCAGTCAACAGCATTTGACTTCACTGATTTCCAAGGAGTAACTTACTTTAATGTGATGTACACCGTTCAGTTTTCCAATGTGCTGTTCAATGGTCCAAACACAGGAACTACATGTCATCCCCTCAACAGAGATGGTAACAGAATTCACACTCATACTTGGATCCATTTTGATTTCTTCTTTACATTCCTGTTAGAAACAATGAACTTGTTAATTTCAGCCATGGAAATAATCCTTCCTCTGACATGCACTCCAATGTTCACTGCAGCACTGTTTACAATAGCCAAGGCATGGAAACAACTTAAATGTCCATCAACAGAGGAATGGATAAAGAAGATGTAGTACATATATACAATGGAATACTACTCAGCCATAAAAAAGAATGAAATAATGCCATTTGCAGCAACATGGATAGACCTAGAGATTATCATACTAAGTGAAGTAAGTCAAACAGAGAAAGATAAATATCGCATGATATCGCTTATATGTGGAATCTAAAATAAATGATACAAATGAACTTATTTACAAAACAGAAATAGACTCACAGACTTAGAGAACGAACTTATGGTTACCAGGAGGGAAGGGTGGGGGGGAGGGATAGATTGGAAGTTTGGGACTGACATGTACACAATGCTATATTTAAAATAGATAACCAAGGGATTAACCAAGATGGCGGAGTAGAAGGACGTGCTCTCACTCCCTCCTGCGAGAGCACCAGAATCACAACTGGCTGATGGACAATCATCGACAGGAAGACACTGGATTTCACCAAGGAGGATACCCCACGTCCAAGGACAGAGGAGAAGCCACAGTGAGACGGTAGGAGGGGCGCAATCAGAGTAAAATCAAATCCCATAACTGTTGGGTGGGTGACTCACAGACTGGCGAACACTTATACCAGAGAAGTCCACCCACTGGAGTGAAGGTTCTGAGCCCCACATCAGGCTTCCCAACCTGGGGTTCCGGCAACGGGAGGAGGAATTCATAGAGAATCAGACTTTGAAGCCTAGTGGGAATTGATTGCAGCACTTCAACAGGACTAGGGGAAATAGAGACCCCACTCTTGGAGGGTGCACACGGAATAGTGTGCGCATCAGGACCCGGGGGAAGGAGCAGTGACCCTGGGGGAGACTGAACCAGACCTACCTGCTAGTGTTGGAGGGTCTCCTGCAGAGGCGGGGGCTGGCTATATTTCACTGTGGGGACAAGGACACTGGCAGCGGAGGTTCTGGGAAGTACTCCTTGGCGTGAGCCCTCCCAGAGTCTGCCATTAGCCCCACCAAAGAGCCCAGGTACGCTCCAGTGTTGGGTTGCCTCAGGCAAAACAACCAACAGGGAGGGAACCCAGCCCCACCCATCAACAGTCAAGTAGATTAAAGTTTTGCGGAGCTCTGACCACCACAGCAACAGTCAGCTCTACCCACCATCAGAGCCTCCCATCAAGCCTCTTAGATAGGGCTTCCCTGGTGGCGCAGTGGTTGAGAATCTGCCTGCCAATGCAGGGGACACGGGTTCGAGCCCTGGTCTGGGAAGATCCCACATGCCACGGAGCGACTAGGCCCGTGAGCCACAACTACTGAGCCTGCGCGTCTGGAGCCCGTGCTCCGCAACAAGAGAGGCCGCGATAGTGAGAGGCCCGCGCACCGCGATGAAGAATGGCACCCGCTTGCCGCAACTGGAGAAAGCCCTCGCACAGAAACGAAGACCCAACACAGCTAAAAATAAATAAATAAATAAATAAATTTATTAAAAAAAAAAACTGCTGTGTACTACCAAATTTATTAAAAAAAAAAAAAAAAAAAAAAAAGCCTCTTAGATAGCCTCAACCACCAGAGGGCAGATAGCAGAAGCAAGAAAAACTACAATCCTGCAGCCTGTGGAACAAAAAACACATTTACAGAAAGATAGACAAGATGAAAAGGGAGAGGGCTATATAGCAGATGAAGGAACAAGAAAAAAACCCAGAAAAACAACTAAATGAAGTGGAGATAGGCAACCATCCAGAAAAAGAATTCAGAATAATGATAGTGAAGATGATCCAGGACCTCGGAAAAAGAATGGAGGCAAAGATCGAGAAGATGCAAGAAATGTTTAACAAAGACCTAGAAGAATTAAAGAACAAACAAACAGAGATGACCAATACAATAACTGAAATGAAAACTACACTAGAAGGAATCAATAGCAGAATAACTGAAGCAGAAGAACGGATAAGTGACCTGGAAGACAGAATGGTAGAATTCACTGCTGCGGAACAGACTAAAGAAAAAAGAATGAAAAGAAATGAAGACAGCTTAAGAGACCTCTGGGACAACATTAATCGCAACAACATTCGCATTATAGGGGTCCCAGAAGGAGAAGAGAGAGAGAAAGGACCAGAGAAAATATCTGAAGAGATTATAGTCGAAAACTTCCCTAACATGGGAAAGGAAATAGCCACCCAAGTCCAGGAAGTGCAGAGAGTCCCATACAGGATAAACCCAAGGAGAAACACGCCGAGACACATAGTAATCAAAGTGGCAAAAAATAAAGACAAAGAAAAATTATTGAAAGCAGCAAGGGAAAAACGACAAATAACATACAAGGGAACGCCCATAAGGTTAACAGCTGATTTCTCAGCAGAAACTCTACAAGCCAGAAGGGAGTGGCATGATATACCTAAACTGATGAAAGGGAAGAACCTACAACAAAGATTACTCTACCCGGCAAGGATCTCACTTAGATTTGATGGAGAAATCAAAAGCTTTACAGACAAGCAAAAGCTAAGAGAATTCAGCACCACCAAACCAGCTCTACACCAAATGCTAAAGGAACTTCTCTAAGTGGGAAACACAAGAGAAGAAAAGGACCTACAAAAACAAACCCAAAACAATTAAGGAAATGGTCATAGGAACATACATATCAATAATTACCTTAAAGGTGAATGGATTAAATGCTCCAACCAAAAGACACAGGCTTGCTGAATGGATACAAAAACAAGACCCATATATATGCTGTCTACAAGAGACCCACTTTAGACCTAGGGACACATACAGACTGAAAGTGAGGGGATGGAAAAAGATATTCCATGCAAATGGAAATCAAAAGAAAGCTGGAGCAGCTATACTCATATCAGATAAAATAGACTTTAAAATAAACAATGTTACAAGAGACAAGGAAGGACACTACATAATGATCAAGGGATCAATCCAAGAAGAAGATATAACAATTATAAATATATATGCACCCAACATAGGAGCACCTCAATACATAAGGCAACTGCTAACAGCCAAAAAAGAGGAAATTGACAGTAACACAATAATAGTGGGGGACTTTAACACCTCACTTACACCAATGGACAGATCATCCAAAATGAAAATAAATAAGGAAACAGAAGCTTTAAATGACACAATAGACCAGATAGATTTAATTGATATTTATAGGACATTCCATCCAAAAATAGCAGATTACACGTTCTTCTCAAGTGCACACGGAACATTCTCCAGGATAGATCACATCTTGGGTCACATGTCAAGCTTCAGTAAATTTAAGAAAATTGAAATCATATCAAGCATCTTTTCTGACCACAATGCTATGAGATTAGAAATGAATTACAGGGAAAAAAAACGTAAAAAAGACAAACACATGGAGGCTAAACAATACATTACGAAATAACCAAGAGATCACTGAAGAAATCAAAGAGGAAATCAAAAAATACCTAGAGACAAATGACAATGAAAACACGATGACTGAAAACCTATGGGATGCAGCAAAAGCAGTTCTAAGAGGGAAGTTTATAGCTATACAAGCCTACCTCAAGAAACAAGAAAAATCTCAAGTAAACAATCTAACCTTACACCTAAAGAAACTACAGAAAGAAGAACAAGAAGAACAAACAAAACCCAAAGTTAGCAGAAGGAAAGAAATCATAAAGATCAGAGCAGAAATAAATGAAATAGAAACAAAGAAAACAATAGCAAAGATCAATAAAACTAAAAGCTGGTTCTTTGAGAAGATAAACAAAATTGATAAGCCATTAGCCAGACTCATCAAGAAAAAGAGGGAGAGGACTCAAATCAATAAAATCAGAAATGAAAAAGGAGAAGTTACAAGAGACACTGCAGAAATACAAAGCATCCTAAGAGACTACTACAAGCAACTTTATGCCAATAAAATGGACAGCCTGGAAGAAATGGACAAATTCTTAGAAAGGTATAACCTTCCAAGACTGAACCAGGAAGAAGCAGAAAATATGAACAGACCAATCACAAGTAATGAAATTGAAACTGTGATTAAAAATCTTCCAACAAACAAAAGTCCAGGACCAGATGGCTTCACAGGGGAATTCTATCAAACATTTAGAGAAGAGCTAACACCTATCCTTCTCAAACTCTTCCAAAAAATTGCAGAGGAAGGAACACTCCCAAACTCATTCTATGAGGCCACCATTACCCTGATACCAAAACCAGACAAAGATACTGCAAAAAAAGAAATTACAGACCAATATCACTGATGAACATAGATGCAAAAATCCTCAACAAAATACTAGCAAACAGAATCCAACAACACATTAAAAGGATCATACACCACGATCAAGTGGGATTTATCCCAGGGATGCAAGGATTCTTCAATATACGCAAATCAATCAATGTGATACACCATATTAACAAATTGAAGAAGAAAAACCATATGATCATCTCAATAGATGCAGAAAAAGCTTTTGACAAAATTCAACACCCATTTAGGATAAAAACTCTCCAGAAAGTGGGCATAGAGGGAACCTACCTCAACATAATAAAGGCCATATATGACAAACCCACAGCAAACATCATTCTCAATGGTGAAAAACTGAAAGCATTTCCTCTAAGATCAGGAACGAGACAAGGATGTCCACTCTCACCACTATTATTCAACATAGTTCTGGAAGTCCTAGCCACGGCAATCAGAGAAGAAAAAGAAATAAAAGGAATACAAATTGGAAAAGAAGAAGTAAAACTGTCACTGTTTGCGGATGACATGATACTATACATAGAGAATCCTAAAACTGCCACCAGAAAACTGCTAGAGCTAATTAATGAATATGGTAAAGTTGCAGGATACAAAATTAATGCACAGAAATCTCTTGCATTCCTATACACTAATGATGAAAAATCTGAAACAGAAATTATGGAAACACTCCCATTTACCATTGCAACAAAAAGAATAAAATACCTAGGAATAAACCTACCTAGGGAGACAAAAGACCTGTATGCAGAAAACTATAAGACACTGATGAAAGAAATTCAAGATGATACCAACAGATGGAGAGATATACCATGTTCTTGGATTGGAAGAATCAACATTGTGAAAATGACTCTACTACCCAAAGCAATCTACAGATTCAATGCAATCCCTATCAAATTACCAATGGCATTTTTTACGGAGCTAGAACAAATCATCTTAAAATTTGTATGGAGACACAAAAGACCCCGAATAGCCAAAGCAGTCTTGAGGGAAAAAAACGGAGCTGGAGGAATCAGACTTCCTGACTTCAGACTATACTACAAAGCTACAGTAATCAAGACAATATGGTACTGGCACAAAAACAGAAATATAGATCAATGGAACAGGATAGAAAGCCCAGAGATAAACCCACGCACCTATGGCCAACTAATCTATGACAAAGGAGGCAAGGATATACAATGGAGAAAAGACAGTCTCTTCAATAAGTGGTGCTGGGAAAACTGGACAGCTACATGGAAAAGAATGAAATTAGAATACTCCCTAACACCATACACAAAAATAAACTCAAAATGGATTCGAGACCTAAATGTAAGACTGGACACTATAAAACTCTTAGAGGAAAACATAGGAAGAACACTCTTTGACATAAATCACAGCAAGATCTTTTTTGATACACCTCCTAGAGTAATGGAAATAAAAACAAAAATAAACAAATGGGACCTAATGAAACTTCAAAGCTTTTGCACAGCAAAGGAAACCATAAACAAGACAAAAAGACAACCCTCAGTATGGGAGAAAATATTTGCAAACGAATCAACGGATAAAGGATTAATCTCCAAAATATATAAACAGCTCATTCAGCTCAATATTAAAGAAACAAACACCCCAATCCAAAAATGGGCAGAAGACCTAAATAGACATTTCTCCAAAGAAGACATACAGACGGCCACGAAGCACATGAAAATGTGCTCAACATCACTAATTATTAGAGAAATGCAAATCAAAACTACAATGAGGTATCACCTCACACCAGTTAGAATAGGCATCATCAGAAAATCTACAAACAACAAATGCTGGAGAGGGTTTGGAGAAAAGGGAAACCTCTTTCACTGTTGGTGGGAATGTAAATTGATACAGCCACTATGGAGAACAATATGGAGGTTCCTTAAAAAACTAAAAATAGACTTACCATATGACCCAGCAATCCCACTACTGGGCATATACCCTGAGAAAACCGTAATTCAAAAAGACACATGCACCCGAATGTTCATTGCAGCACTATTTACAATAGCCAGGTCATGGAAGCAACCTAAATGCCCATCAACAGACGAATGGATAAAGAAGATGTGGTACATATATACAATGGAATATTACTCAGCCATAAAAAGGAACGAAATTGAGTCATTTGTTGAGACGTGGATGGATCTAGAGACTGTCATACAGAGTGAAGTAAGTCAGAAAGAGAAAAACAAATATCGTATATTAACGCATGTATGTGGAACCTAGAAAAATGGTACAGATGAGCTGGTTTGCAGGGCAGAAGTTGAGACACAGATGTAGAGAACGGACATATGGACACCAAGGGGGGAAAACTGCGGTGGGGTGGGGATGGTGGTGTGCTGAATTGGGCGATTGGGATTGACATGTATAACACTGATGTGTGTAAAATTGATGCCTAATAAGAAACTGCAGTATAAAAAAACAAACAAACAAAACAACTAATACTAAACTTTCATTGGGTTATTTGTATGGAAATATGTCAATATAAATGTTTTAGACATTACATGAAATTTCTAAAAATCTTATATGTTCTGGTATAATGTTATAAGTCATAATCCTAGTTACTACTTTAAAATGTATATCTTAGAAATAACTAATTTTCTTGTCAACTGCATTATTATGAACTTTCATCAAATCTTTAACTGTGGTCATTGTTAAGTCTTTTGTCATTTACAGACAGTTCTGGGTGTACTCTGATGCTTTTGCAAATATGTTCCTATAAAAGGGTTTCATCTTCAAGAAATTCATGGAAAAGACTGACAAGTACAGGTTTCTGGTAACTGACTGTACTGCTGAACTGAATGAATAAGCATTTTCAGAACTCTAATGAAAAACTGATGAACTCATAAAAGTGCTAACAAAAGATCAAGATGAAAAAAAAATTAATTACATGGGACTGAGTGAACTGATGAGGATGAGTATAATTTTTGTGACTTTCTGTCTGAATTAAAAAAAAAATCCCACAAGGACTCAGAGGCAAAGAATATACAAATCAATTTTCACTGCAAAGTAAAGGAGCTGTTACAGTGGAGGATTTCTGGACTGAATGTCAATATTATGACATAGTATGAGTGTGTTTCATGTTTGGTAATTGCAATCATTGTTGCTTTTGTTGTGGTCATCCATGTACAATGCTTGGTGTCAGTCTATTCATCTCTTGTAAAAATAAAATACAGTGTGTGTGTGTGTGAAAAAAAAAAAGAAATAGAAATATTCTTCATATCCAGGTTTGAAATGTTCATAAAACAAAAGCTGACTTTCAACACAACAAAAGATAACATGAGAAGGTCTCTTTGTAGTGATGGGACAGTCTGTACCCTGATTATGGTGATAGTTACTTGGATCTGCACTTGGGATAAAATTTCATAGTACTATCCGCTCCCCCCAAATACATAATTTAAGGAGAGAGCATGTAAAAACTGATAAAATCCAAATGAGGTCTGTACCTAAGTTAATAATATTATATAGATGTCAGTGTCCTGGTTTTACATGTTCTATGTATTATGTAAGATATTATCATTGGGGGAAGCTGGGCAAAGGGTACCTGGGAATTCTTTATACTATTGTTGAAACTTCTTGTGAATCTTGAAGTATTTCAAAATAAAAATCTTATAAAATAAAAAAATAAATAAATAAATTAATTAATTAAAAATAAATAAATAAAATAGATAACCAAGAAGTACCTACTGTATAGCACAGGGAACTCTGCTCAAAACACTGTAATAACCTAAATGGGAAAAGAGTTTGAAAAAGAATAGATACATGTATATGTATATGTATAACTCAATCACTTAGCTGTACACCTGAAACTAATACAAAATTGTTAATCAACTATGCTCCAATATAAAATAAAAACTTAAAAACCAAAAAACAACAAAAAACTTTAAGTTAAAAAAAAAGAAATTATCCTTCCTCAACTTTCCCACCTCCCCAACTGAAAATACCCTACTAATAAAATATGGCTAACATTCTTTTCTCTCACCTCATTTTACCCCCACCCCAGGGCCTTTGGGTTAGCTATTCCCTTGATTTAGGACTTTCTTCTCTTAGATATCTGCTTAGCTAACTTCCTCATCTCTTTCAAGTCTACTCAAATCTAACCTTCCTAATGAGTCTTACAATGACCACCCTGTTGAAAATTGCATCACACACCCCTTCCACACACACATACTCTGATTCCCCTTACCTTTGCTCTATTTTTTTCTTATTTTCATAGAACTTATAACCTTCTAATAAACTCCATAATTTACTTACTATGTTTATTGCATATTACCTGTCTTCCTGTGGTGGTTTTAAAATATGTTCACAAATTCTTTGCTACTCCTTCCTTCAAGAGGTGGAATTTAACTCCTTTTTCTTTGAGTGTGGCCTGGACTCAGTGACTTGCTTCCAAGTCAACAGTGGAAATGACAAAGTGTGACTTCCAAGATTGGCCATAAAAGGCATTGCAGGAGGGGAAAAAAGTCACTGTGGCTTCCTCCTTATCCTCTCTCTTGAATCACCCCATCTAGGGGAAGCTACCCGCCATGGCATGAGGATACTCAAGCAGCCTCTTGGAGAGGTTCACATGGTGAGAAATTGAGGCCTCCTGTCAATAACCAGCAAAGACATAAGGCCTCCTACCAATAACCAGGTGAGTTAACTGCCTTGAAAGCTGATCCTTCAGACTCAGTTGTCTTTAGATGCCTGCAGCCTCAGCTGACATATAGACTTACAACCTCACGACAGACCTTGAGCCAGAACCACCCAGCTAAACCACTCCCAAATTCATGACCCACAGAAACTGTGAGATAATAATTGTCGGTTGTTTTTTGTTTTTTTTTTTAAATTAATTAATTATTTATTTATTTTTGGCTGCATTGGGTCTTCGTTGCTGCGCACGGGCTTTCTCTAGTTGTGGAGATGGGGCTTCTCATTGCAGTGGCTCCTCTTGTTGCGGAGCTCGGGCTCCAGGCGCATGGGCTTCAGTAGTTGTGGCATGCAGGCTCAGTAGTTGTGGCACACGGGCCCAGTTGCTCCGCGGCATGTGGGATCCTCCCAGACCAGGGCTCGAACCCATGTCCCCTGCATTGGCAGGCAGATTCTCAACCACTGCGCCACCAGGGAAGCCCTGTCGGTTGTTTTAAGCCACTAAATTTTGGAATAATTTGTTACACTGCAATACACTTCCCACTAAAATGAAAATTCCATGAAGGCAGGAATCTTTGTTTTTTTCATTGATAATTAGTTTGAATCACATGAAACTGCCATTTTATTGAGATATAATTGACATATAATATTGTATTAGTTTTAGGTGTACAATATAATGATTTGATATATGTATATATTGCAAAATTACCACCATAAGTTTAGTTAACATCCATCACTATACATAGTTACATTTTTTTTTCCTGTGATGAGAACTTTTAAGATCTACTCTCTTAGCAGCCTTCAAATATACAATATTGTTAATTATAGTCACCATGCTGTACATTATATCCTCAGGAATTATTTACCTTATAACTGGAAGTTTATAGTTTTTAACGACCTTCATCCATTTTGCCCACTCCCTACCCCCCACCTCTGGTAACCAACCCATCAATCTGTTCTCTGTGTCTATGAGTTCAGGTTTTTTCAGATTCCACGTATAAGTGAGCTCATACAGTATTTGTCTGTCTCTGTCTGACTTATTTCACTTAGCATAATGCCCTCAAGGTCCATCCATGTTGTCATAAGTGGCAGAATTTCCTTCATTTTTATGGCTGAAGAATGTGTATATGTATATCACACTTTCTTTATCTATTCATTCATCGATGGACATTGGTTATTTCCATGTCTTGGCTATTGTAAATAATGCTGCAATGAATACAGGGGTGCAAATATCTTTGAGATAGTGATTTCATTTCCCTTGGACAAATACCCAGAAGTGGAATTGCTGGATCACATGATAGTTCTGTTTTTTAATTTCTTTCAAGAACCTCCATACTGTTTTCCATATCCATTTTTAAAATGTAAAAATCTTAGAAAAGTTGAAAGAAAAATTCATCCCTAGGTGCATCAGTCTCAGTCTTAACTTCAACTGGCATTAATTATGGAACAACTGTAACTTATAGTGTGATTTGATCTGAAATAGACTCATAATTATTAGTTTATTTTTGTTATTTACTTTTAAAGTTAGAGATAAAGTTATTCCAAATGCAACACTTAACAATTCAGTTATGTCCACTGATTATTCTTATGAAATCAGTATTAAATTACTGTCTATTTTTACATAGAGAGACTTACAATATATATTCAATATAAAAGAATACATTTTGTCTAACTTTTGTTTTTAATGACTTGAAACAGCCTTTATTCAAAGTCAAAAAAAATAATGATCTCTAATGAACCACACTGCCAAAGATTTTCACATTCTGGTCATCTATGACTTACAATCTATATGTAAAAATAAGCTGTCGTTGCCCTGAGAAACTCTTCCTTCCTCTAGCCAGAGCAGCTGCTGTCAATAGGACAATATCTGAATCTTTGAATGAATGATAAGTGGAATAGGGAAGAAGTAGTAAAAATGAAGTTCTCCCTATTGCCTGAATTCTCCATTGCATGAAATTTTACAATCTAAAGAATATTATACTAATGAACAGCTTCCCTGTTTTCCAAATCTTTACTATGAAAATTTTCAACCACACATAAAAGGTTAAATAATACAATGAACATCTATCTGTATATCCTCTGCATGAATTCAACAATTGTTAACATTTTGCTATATTTGCTCTATTTTTCCTAAACTACTTTTAAGTTTTAGAGATCATAATACTTCAGCATGCATAGCCAAACAATAAGGTCTCCTGTAAAACCACAATACTATGATCACAGCTAAGAAAATTAATCATTGTACATCCTTTAATACAAATTCTCTATTTAAATTGTCCTAAATGTCCCAAGAATATCCCTTACAGCTTTTATTTTTTTCCAAATCAGGATCCAGACAAGGTTCACACTCTGCATTTGGTTGTGTCTCTTTTGTCTCATTTAATCTAGAACAGCCTCTCTCCTTTATCTCTTTTCCCCCAAGTAACTTTTTGAAGAATCTAGGTCAGTTGTCTTAATAGACATTGTATCCTCTTTTTAAAATACAAACTCCTCTTTGATAGGTTAAGGGGCTGATAGCTGGCATTACACCTCCTAATATCTAGGTATGATCAGTTACTACAATAGAACAGAGCCCAAATGGGACAGAAAAGGCAGGTAATTGTGAGCAAAGGATCCTTGGGATGTAAAGAACTCAGGGGCCCAGGTGAAAAGTCCAAGGCAGGGTACTTAAGGCAAGCATGAAGGCATTAGGGACTCCAACTAGGGAGAGGGTCACTGGGAAGCAGTAATGAGTATGAAAAGGGAAGTCGATAATGTCTAAAACAAACAGATCCTATCAATATTTTGTCTACTGTTAGCCCTGTGCCTAAAAAAGGAGTTGCTTCCTCTTTCCTCTTGTAGCACATGGCTGCCTGCCTCAAGGTCAGAACATTCAGACTTAGTACCTATATGGCTCAAATATGTTATGGGTCAAAATGGGGCTTTTGAGGGTTGACTCAGGTACATTACCAAAACTGACTAAATTGTTTTATAAGAAACTGTCAAGTTCAAAAAACAGAATTGGTAACAAACTTTTGGAATACAATACACTCAACAGATGAAGGCTAGTTTACCTGGTTAGTTAGGAATGTAAAATTGAAATACAATTTTATTATGGGGTATGCTCCAGACCAAAGTATTGGAGCATCTCTCAGGCTTACTGAGGAACTGAAAGAGACTAGTTAAGCAGAAAGGCACTTTTAAAGTGAGTGGATAATTCACCCTGGAAATATGTATTAGGGAGGAAAGAAATTCTGAGCATGAATGAAAATTACATTGATACAGCCACTTTTCCCACTACATCCTAATTTAAGCATGTCAAATCAACTATGAATAATATGTATTTCTTCTGCCCTCATAATTCGCCTGTATTTTTTCTTCAAAACTATACTTAAATTGGACCTTACACTCAAAACCTCAGAGAAATTCCATTCCCCTCATACTACTCTATTTTATATATATAATATATATATATATTTTATAGATAAAATATAACATACACAACTCTAATTGATTTTATAATATATGTATAACCATCTTTTGAATTTTAAATGTCTCAAAGATAGGTACAAAGTCAAGAACAGTTTTTGTAACCTCCCACTGCATTTAGCAAAATGACTCATAAAACAGACTAAGAGTGTAAATAATTTCATACGGTGTGGAAAAAAATGTATCTTTATGGGAGATGACAATATCAAATAAACAAATCTGGCATGCAGCTATTAGCAATGAGGTGACTCTGAGAAAAAGAGCATCCAACAACACTGAGGGAAATAACTTCCAGTTATTAAAGTATTTTGAGCCACTCCCTAAACAAAGATGGTAATCACCATCAGTAATAACATTTTCTAAGAGGAAGAACAGTATTATGACTAGATCATCATCTCTGATTTGGAAACAGAAACTGCAGAAGTTGAGTACAAACAAACATGACACATATGAAGTCTGACTGCACAAAACCACTATTTAAAGCTGATCAAAGAAGCTCAAACATTATTTTTATTTTTTATTTTTTATTAGTATTTTAAACTTATTTATTTTATTTATTGATTTTTGGCTGTGTTGGGTCTTTGTTGCTGCACGCAGGCTCTCTCTAGTGGTGGCGAGTGGAGGCTACTCTTCGTTGCGGTGCGCAGGCTTCTCATTGCGGTGACTTCTGTTGTAGCAGAGCACAGGCTCTAGGCGCTCAGGCTTCAGTAGTTGCGGCACGCAGGCTCAGCAGTTGTGGCTCACAGGCTCTAGAGCGCAGGCTCAGTAGTTGTGGCGCACGGGCTTAGTTGCTCCATGGCACGTGGGATCTTCCCGGAGCAGGGATCGAACCCACGTTCTCTGCATTGGCAGGCAGATTCTCAATCAGTGCCACAGGGAAGCCCTCAAACATTATTTTTAAATCACCCTAAAATAATGAGGCCTCATAATTTGAGAAAGGTTTCTGGATTCTTAATAAATTATATGGTAAAATTTAATTCTTTTTTTAGATACAGTTCTACATGGATAATTTTTGATCACTACAGTAATCAAGAAAATGCAAATTAAAACCACAATGAATATCATTTACTCCCATCAGGTAAACAAAAATTTCAAAATCTGACAATACCAAGTGTTAATGAGAATGTGGAGCAACAGGATCTCCCGTATTCAGCTGGTGAGAACATAAATTAGTACAACCATTATGGAAACCATTCGGTAATATCTGGCAGAGTTGAAGATATGCATATATTAGAACTCAACATTTTCACTCCTAGGCATATTACCCTAGAGAAAATCTCACATGTGTACAAGGGCACATGAACAAAAATGCCCATTGCAAAAAAAACCAAAACAACAACAACAAGAAAAACCCAACACTTTGGAAATAATCTAAATGTCTATCAACTGGAAAATAAAAAATAAGTGGTGATATATACATCATGGAGCATGATGCAGTAGTTAAAATGAATGAACTAAAATAGTGGTTCTCGGAGGACTGGTTCAAGATGGTGGAGTAGAAGGACATGCACTCACTCCCTCTTGCGAGAGCACCAGAATCACAACTAACTGAACAATCATCGACAGGAAGACATTGGAACTCACCAAAAAGGATACCCCACATCCAAAGACAAAGGAGAAGCCACAATGAGATGGTAGGAGGGGCACAATCACAATAAAATCAAATCCCATAACTGCTGGGTGGGTGACTCACAAACTGGAGAACACATACCACAGAAGTCTGCCCACTGGAGTAAAGGTTCTGAGCCCCACATCAGGCTTCCTAACCTGGGGGTCGGGCTACAGGAGAAGGAATTCCTAGAGAATCAGACTTTGAACGCTAGCAGGATTTGATTGCAGGACTTTGACAGGACTGGGGGAAACAGAGACTCCACTCTCGGAGGGCACACACAAAGTAGTGTGCACATTGGGACCCAGGGGAAGGAGCAGTGACCCTATAGGAGACTGAACCAGACCTACATGCTAGTGTTGGAGGGTCTCCTGCAGAGGCAGGGGGTGGCTGTGGCTCACCGTGGGGACAAGGACACTGGCAGCAGAAGTTCTGGGAAGTACTCCTTGGCGTGAGCCCTCCCAGAGTCTGTCATTAGTCCCACCAAAGAGCTGGGTAGGCTCCAGGGTTGGGTCACCTCAGGCCAAACAACCAACAGGGAGGGAACCTAGCTAGCCCCACTCATCAGCAGACAAGCAGATTAAAGTTTTACCGAGCTCTGCCCACCAGAGCAACATCCAGCTCTACCTATCACCAGTCTCTCCAATCAGGAAGCTTGCACAAGCCTCTCAGATAGACTCATCCACCAGAAGGCAGACAGCAGAAGCAAGAAGAACTACAATCCTGCAGCCTGTGGAACAAGAACCACATTCACAGAAAGATAGACAAAACGAAAAGGCAGAGGGCTATGTACCAGATGAAGGAACAAGATAAAACCCCAGAAAAACAACTAAATGAAGTGGAGATAGGCAACCTTCCAGAAAAAGAATTCAGGATAATGATAGTGAAGATGATCCAGGACCTCGGAAAAAGAATGGAGGCAAAGATCAAGAAGATGCAAGACATGTTTAACAAAGATCTAGAAGAATTAAAGAACAAACAGAGATGAACAATACAGTAACTGAAATGAAAACTACACTAGAAGGAATCAATAGCAGAATAACTGAGGCAGAAGAACGGATAAGTGACCTGGAAGACAGAATGGTGGAATTCACTGCCACAGAAGAGAATAAAGACAAAAGAATGAAAAGAAATGAAGACAGCCTAAGAGACCTCTGGGACAACATTAAACGCAACAACATTCGCATTATAGGGGTCCCAGAAAAGAAGAGAGAGAGAAAGGACCAGAGAAAATATTTGAAGAGATTATAGTCAAAAACTTTCCTAACACGGGAAAGGAAATAGCCACCCAAGTCCAGGAAGCACAGAGAGTACCAGGCAGGATAAACCCAAGGAGAAACACGCTGAGACACACAGTAATCAAACTGACAAAAATTAAAGACAAAGAAAAATTATTGAAAGCAACAAGAAAAAAACGACAAATAACATACAAGGGAATCCCATAAGGTTAACAGCTGATTTCTCAGCAGAAACTCTACAAGCCAGAAGGGAGTGCCATGATATATTTAAAGTGATGAAAAGGGAGAATCTACAATCAAGATTACTCTACCCAGCAAGGATCTCATTCAGATTCGATGGAGAAATCAAAAGCTTTACAGACAAGCAAAACCTAAGAGAATTCAGCATTTAGAGAAGAGCTAACACCCATCCTTCTCAAACTCTTCCAAAAAATTGCAGAGGAAGGAACACTCCCAAACTCATTCTATGAGGCCACCATCACCCTGATACCAAACCCAGACAAAGATACTACAAAAGAAGAAAATTATAGACCAATATCACTGATGAATATAGATGCAAAAATCCTCAACAAAATACTAGCAAACAGAATCCAACAACACATTAAAAGGATCATACACCATGACCAAGTGGGATCTATCCCAAGGATGCTAGGATTCTTCAATATATGCAAATCGACCAATGTGATACACCATATTAACAAATTGAAGAATAAAAACCATATGATCATCTCAATAGATGCAGAAAAAGCTTTTGACAAAATTCAACACCCATTTAGGATAAAAACTCTCCAGAAAGTGGGCATAGAGGGAACCTACCTCAACATAATAAAGGCCATATATGACAAACCCACAGCAAACATCATTCTCAATGGTGAAAAACCGAAACCATTTCCTCTAAGATCAGGAACAAGACAAGGGTGTCCACTCTTGCCACTATTATTCAACATAGTTTCGGAAGTCCTAGCCACGGCAATCAGAGAAGAAAAAGAAATAAAAGGAATATAAATTGGAAAAGAAGAAGTAAAACTGTCACTGTTTGCAGATGACATGATACTATACATAGAGAATCCTAAAGATGCTACCAGAAAATTATTAGAGCTAATCAATGAATTTGGTAAAGTTGCAGGATACAAAATTAATGCACAGAAATCTCTTGCATTCCTATACACTAACAACTAAAGATTAGAAAGAGAAATTAAGGAAGCAATCCCATCCACCACTGCAACAAAAAGAATAAAATACCTAGGAATAAACCTATCTAAGGAGGTAAAACACCTGTATGCAGAAAACTATAAGAAACTGATGAAAGAAATCAAAGATGACACAAACAGATGGAGAGATATACCATGTTCTTGGATTGGAAGAATCAATATTGTGAAAATGACTATACTACCCAAAGCAATCTACAGATTCAATGCAATCCCTATCAAATTACCAATGGCATTTTTTACAGAACTAGAACAAAAAATCTGAAAATGTGTATCGAGACACAAAAGACCCCGAATAGCCAAAGCAATCTTGAGAGGAAAAAAACGGAGCTGGAGGAATCAGACTCCCTGACTTCAGACGATATAACAAAAGCTACAGTAACCAAGACAATATGGTATTAGCACAAAAACAGAAATATGGATCAATGGAACAGGATAGAAAGCCCAGAGATAAACCTACGCACCTATGCTCAACTAATCTATGACAAAGGAGGCAAGGATATACAATGGAGAAAAGACAGTCTTTTCAATAAGTGGTGCTGGGAAAACTGGACAGCTACATGGAAAAGAATGAAATTAGAACACTCCCTGATACCATACACAAAAATAAACTCAAAATGGATTCGAGACCTAAATGTAAGACCGGACACTATAAAACTCTTAGAGGAAAACATAGGAAGAACACTCTTTGACATAAATCACAGCAAGATCTTTTTTGATCCACCTCCTAGAGTAATGGAAATAAAAACAAAAATAAACAAATGGGACCTAATTAAAATTAAAAGCTTTTGCACAGCAAAGGAAACCATAAACAAGACGAAAAGACAACCCTCAGTATGGGAGAAAATATTTGCAAATGAATCAACGGACAAAGGATCAATCTCCAAAATATATAAACAGCTCATGCAGTTCAATATTAAAAAAACAAACAACCCAATCAAAACATGGGCAGAAGACCTAAATAGACATTTCTCCAAAGAAGACATACAGATGGCCAAGAAGCACATGAAAAGCTGCTCAACATCACTAATTATTAGAGAAATGCAAATCAAAACTACAATGAGGTATCACCTCACACCAGTTAGAATGGGCATCATCAGAAAATCTACAAACAACAAATGCTGGAGAGGGTGTGGAGAAAAGGGAACCCCCTTGCACTGTTGGTGGGAATGTAAATTGATACAGCCACTATGGAGAACAGTATGGAGGTTCCTTAAAAAACTAAAAATAGACTTACCATATGACCCAGCAATCCCACTACTGGGCATATACCCAGAGAAAACCATAATTCAAGAAGACACATGCACCCCAGTGTTCACTGCAGCACTATTTACAATAGCCAGGTCATGGAAGCAACCTAAATGCCCATCGACAGACGAATGGATAAAGAAGATGTGGTACATATATACAATGGAATATTACTCAACCATATAAAGGAACAAAATTGGGTCATTTGTAGAGACGTGGATGGATCTAGAGACGGTCATACAGAGTGAAGTAAGTCAGAAAGAGAAAAGCAAATATCGTATATTAACTCATATATGTGGAATCTAGAAAAATGGTACAGATGAACCAGTTTGCAGGGCAGAAATAGAGACAGAGATGTAGAGAACAAACATATGGACACCATGGGGGGAACGTGGCGGGGGGGGGGGTGATAGCGGTGGGATGAATTGGGGTTGACATATATACACTAATATGTATAAAATAGACAACTAATAAGAACCTGCTGTATAAGAAAATAAAATAAAATTTTAAAAAATTTTAAAAAATAAATAAAGTTGTGGTTCTTACTGGGAGGAGGGGAGATTTCACCATTAAAGGGACATAGGGCAATGTCTGGAGACATTTTTGGTTATCACAACTGGGGTGGGGGGTGGAGCGGAAAGTGCTACTGGGATATCACTAAACATCGTATAATGGACAAGAAAGTTCCTCGCAACAAAGAATATACAGCCCCAAATGTCAACAAAACAGAGGTTGAGAAACTCCAAACTAGGGCTACAGGTAGCAACATGGATAAATCTCACAAACATAGTTGAGGACATAAAAAGTTTCAGAAGGATACAAAAGTCTAAAAATGTAAAACAATACCATATGTTTTTTTTGTATGCACACATATGTAGTAGTGTTAATTAAAATATAAAAATATGCATGGGAATAATAAACTCCAAATTCAGGAGTTTGAGGAGGAAGGAAGGGATGCAACTGGAACACAAAGGGAAACTTCAACTATATATGTAATGTTTAATTTCTTAGGCTGAGTAGTGGATGCACACATATGTTATAGGGTTCCCTATACTCTTTGTAGACCTTAGTTATTTCACTGTAAGAATTTTTAAAAGGAAAATAAACGAATGAACCTGGAGGACATTATGCTAAGTGAAATAAACCAGACATGGAAAGACAAAAACTGCATGATCTCACTTATATGTGGAATCTAAAGTTGAACTCTTAGAGACTAGAAGGGTGGTTATCAGGGCCTGGGGAGTGGGGGAAATGGGGAAATGTTGGTTAAAGGGTACAGAGTTTCAATTATGCAGGATGAATAAACTCTGGAAATCTAATGTACGCATGATGACTACAGTTAATAATTGTTTACTTAAAACTTGCTAAAAGAGATGTTAATTGTCCTCAACAGCAACAAAAAATGGTAACTATGTAAGGTGATGGATATGTTCATGGGTTTGATTGCAGTAATCATATCACAATGTATATGTATATCAAAATATCACGTTTTACAACTTAAATATATACAATTTCTATTTGTCAATTATACCTCGATAAAGATGGAGGAAAAAAGATTTTTAAGAAACACAGTCCACTTTAGGGGGAAATAAAGAAGAAAAATATATAGAGAGTGTGCAGAAATTAAGAGACAAGTTACCAAAACTGAAATAATTCAATAAGTGAGACCAATGATAAACTCTAACATATAAACAGGCAAAAATCACCCAGTCTATTACACCAGGGCTATAAAAACACCCCTGTTTTGTTAAGCAAATTAATAATTTCTAGCTATGCAAACACTGAACTAGTTGCCTTCAGAGTATATATATTTCCAAATCAATTTAATTTTTAAAAAGTTTTAAATTTTTTAGTTTTTTTCCTACCCATTTGCTTTTATTTAAAATCTACCACCTCTGAATTGAAAACAAAAGGAGAAAGCATTAGCTTCTTTATTATTTTATATAAAACATCTCGTTTAAATTGTGTGAACCTTTAAAATGAACACTGATCTTATTCCTTAACTTGTTTTCAAAATACTGAGTGTCTAACCTCTTTCATCACACAACTGTCACTATACAAACAGAAGACTAAGATTCCAGATGAAACAGCTGGAGTAGACTAGTGTATGTTTCAAAACATAATTGTTCTTTTCATTTGACCACTCCCAAAAGATTAGGAGTCAGTACTTCAGACATATTAGTAAGGTCAAAAAAGACCAGAACACTCTAGGAAAAGGCAATGTGCTTTGCTGGCCATTTTTGTGACTCCTTGACTAATCACCGCCTCTTACAAAAGAGCTGTCCTTGCGATAACTACAGATATTTCAGATTCCTATAGCATTTCGTATACATAATTTCACAACAATCCTGCAATATAAATACGGTAGTTGCCTCCTTTTAAAATTAAGGAAGCTAACACTCAGATTTACCTCTGCTCATACAGCCAATTCAAGCTGAAGTCTAGAGCTAACAATAGCCTCAAAGGGATTGACTTAATAGGGCAATGTTTGCAAAACGTATAAAAGAAAACCAGCCAGAGGTGGGGGTAGGGTGAGGAAAATGCTTGAAAACTATCATTACCCGGCAATGAACACAGGCGAGGGGACAAGTTACTCAGAAACTGAGAAATAAACCTCAAGTTACTAGCTGCTTTTCCACCAGGGACTGAACATTTGCTGCCTTGTCAATAATAGACTAGAGAAAAAAACCTATTTTTAGTATGGGTGAAACTTTTCTTGCCTCAGACAAGGCCATTTTTATCCCTGGAAAGTAGAGGGAAGTAGGATTCAACTATTTGACATTAAAACGTGTGAGCTACTTTTCAACCATATTATGGGTTAAATATGGTCTTGGTGCAGTAGTCTATCTTAGATTCTGATTGTTTGGTAGTTGGAAAGCTATTTTTCTCCCCATTGAAACAATCATCTGTTTCAAGCTTGTCCGACAAAATCTGTAGGTAAATCATGGACCACTTGTAATGCTATAGCTCTCTTCATAAGGAAAAATCCACCTTACAATTTTAGTTCTAAGACAAAATAGAGCCCCAAACCACTGATGAAAAAACATTAAATCCTATGAAAACTAAAAACAACTGACAGTGCTTAACCACTACATAGATTAAGTTGAAAAAGCACTTATTTTATATTCGCTATAACTGATTAAGAACAAATAAACTATAAAATAAATGATAAAGGTTTGATGAGGCTGAAAATGACGATTCAGTTTGACTAAACTTTTCAAGTATGTCACTAATTTTATAAAAACCATCACTAAAAAGGATAATGATGCTAATTACCCTACCAGACATTAAAATGTCTTTAAAAGTTTTATTTTATTTTTTTAAATTGGTTTATAACATTATATAAGTTTCATGTGTACAATATTACTAATGTCAGAATAGACAGATCCTTTGTAATGGAACAGAAAGTCCCAGAAACAGACATATATGTATATATAAGAATTTAGTTGCATAGCACAGGGAGATCAGCTCGGTGCTTTGTGACCACCTAGAGGGGTGGGATAGGGAGGGTGGGAGGGAGACGCAAGAGGGAGGAGATATGGGGATATATGTGTACATATAGCTGATTCACTTTGTTATAAAGCAGAAACTAACACACCATTGTAAAGCAATTATACTCCAATAAAGATGTTTAAAAAAAAAGAATTTAGTATATAATAAGGGAAGTATTTCAAATCAGTGGGGAAATAAATAAGTGGTGTTGCCATAACGTGCTAACCATGTGAGGTAAAGACGTTTAAATCCCATCTTACTCCAAAATTAATTCTAAATGAGTTAAAGACTGAAATGTAAAAAAAAAACGTTTAATGCTATAAAAGTGGATAATTAACAACAACAGCAACAACAGAACTTGGGGTGGAGAAGGCCTTTCTAAGCCTAAGCCAAAAGCAGAAACGGTAAAGGAAAAGATCTTGAAATTTAATTTTTATGCATTTTTAAAATGTCATGTGCCATAAAAAACCCATGTAAGCAAATTACAAAAATATATATGCATATGGAGTTTCCTTCTGGGGTGATGAGACGCTCTGGAATTAGATAGTAGTAATGGTTGCACAAGTCTGCGAATACACTAAAAACCCTGAATGACGTAAAATTATACTGAATTTTATGACATGTAAATTATATCTCAAAAAAGTATATGTAATATATATGTCAGACAATTGACAAAATAAGAAATCCAAAATTCCAATAAACATATAAAAATTTACATTTAAAGTTACAAATTAAAACGACTAAAATACATTTTCCACCTACTAGATTAGTAAAATGTGTCTATTACCACATAGCTTAAAACAACAAAACAGGAAACAACCTACATTTTTTACAGTAGGGCACTGGTTAAATAAACTCCAGTAGATCCACACTTTTACAGATAGTTGTCATATTTTTTGGCTACCCAGCATCCAAACACACAGCTTGGGTTAAGGAAATCCCCTGCTGTGAGTAAGCGTCTTGGTAATAGGCAGTAGGACCCACCCCCACTACTGAAGCCAAAGTGGAAGGAGGAGGTATTCCCTTTCCCTTCATCCTTCAAGCTGAGATGCTGCTAAGTGATTCTAGATCTGGCTGGGCAGATACCTCTGCCCAGGGTTTTGAATTCTGAGAATGACACAAATACACAGTGAGAGTTCAAGAGAATTCGCAGCAGCTTCAGCAACAGAGTCAAGATGCCAGCAGTGGTGGTGGCAAAAGTCCTGAGAAATCCGGTGCCACTGGAGAGGTCCTCACCAGACTATACGTGGGGGGTGTGACCTTGGCTGCTTTAGCCTCCCTGGGTTCCTGCCCATTTTTCCAAGCCTGGCTGACCATCTTTCCTGTTGACTCTATAAACAATCTTCATAGCCTACCAATAAATTCCTTGTCTGGTTAAGTGAGTTGAACTGCTTTATGTTGTTTGCAAGCAAAAACTCAGCATAATACATGTATAATAAATACCATGTGGCCATTAAAAACAATGATGTAGATCTCCATTTACTCATGGGGAAAATGTTCAGGATACATTAAGTAAGAAAAAGCAAATTTTCACTCTGCAAAAAGTTCTCTAAACCCACCACCAATGGGTTAACTAATGGTCTCCATTCTATCACCCAAATATTCAGATGCCCACAGCATGCTTAAGTGCACTCTTTGTCCCACCAGTAGTGTGTTGACATACTTAGTTTCATCTGTGTTTGCTCCCAAGCCTGTTTATGCCCACTGAACTTCTTTTAATCGTGTGATTTAATTAAATATTATGTAAACTTATGAAACATGAGTATAAAAGAGAGTTACTATTTCTGTGAAAACAAAGGTGAATGCTTTAGAAAGATTCAATAAAGGTGAGCAGTAAACTGCTGAAATAGCTGCACATAAGCAACTTTAACAGAATGGGGGGAGAGAAATCATAAAGATCTAAAAATTCTATTCTCTACTTTCATGAAAGCAAACTAGAAATTGGAAATCTGGAAACCTGGAATGAAACAATATGGATGTGGTTTATACAAGAAAGAAAAGGAGGAATTTCAAAGGACCCATATACAAGGAAAAGGCCTTGGCCCTACATATAAATATTGGAGAATGAATGAATATATGTTCTAGGTTTTTACAAAATGAATAGGCTACATATAGTTATTATGGCTCCTTTCTTCAACTGACCAACCACTGGATGGTTCAGGAGAGTTTCTACCATGTTTCCATCTTCTGCAAAGGAAGACTCTAGAACATACCACAGAACAAAGAGGAAAAAATACCTGATTTCATTTTGTTTTAAAGGGCCCTGATAATTTACATTTTCAGCCTTGACTAAAACCTGTCATAAGCCAACTTTTTTTTTTTTTTTAAAGCTGTGAGGGTATTTTTTTTTAATTTTTGTATTATTTATTTATTTGTGGCTGTGTTGGGTCTTCGTTTCTGTGCGAGGGCCTTCTCTAGTTGTGGCAAGAGGGGGCCACTCTTCATCGCGGTGCACGGGCCTCTCACCATCGCGGCCTCTCTTGTTGCGGAGCACAGGCTCCAGACGCGCAGGCTCAGTAGCTGTGGCTCACGGGCCTAGTTGCTCCACGGCATGTGGGATCTTCCCAGACCAGGGTTCGAACCCGTGTCCCCTGCATTGGCAGGCAGATTCTCAACCACTGAGCCACCAGGAAAGCCCAAGTTAACTTTTACAAATAGTTGGATTGAGACTGTGTATCCCTAACAAGGACATCACTGAAATTTACACTTTAAAGAATTTTCTTCCCTTCATTGAACTTCCTGTTTGTCCTATAAAGCCATGAAATGTTGCAATGGCCTATTACAATGGCTATGTCCAATAGTTATGCTATTTTTTTAAGTTGTTTCCATTAAGAATCCTCAGTGGAAGTCAGAGATGATTTTCCTCACATAGTTTTATATGACATTTCTTCTTCCTCTAAAAGTATTCATGGGCTTAGGAAAATTATTATTTCCTGAGAAAGGCAGATACTTTGTAAAAGTTTGTGTGTGTGTGGGTGTGTGTGTGTGTAAAATACACATAACATAAAATTGATCATTTTAACTATTTTTTTAATTAAAGTATAGTTGACTTACAGTATTACATTAGCTTCAGGTATACAACATAGTAATTCAGTATTTTCATAGAATATATTCCATAAAAAATTGTCATAAAATATTGACTATGTTCCCTGTGCTGTGCATTACATCTTTGTAACCTATTTATTTTATAGCTAGTAGTTTGTACCTCTTAATCCCCTTCAGCTATTTTGCCCCTCCTCCCACCCTTTTCCCCTCTGGTAAACGCTAGTTTGTTCTCTATATCTGTGCATCTGTTTCTGTTCTATTTGTTCATGTGCTTTATTTTTTGGATTCCACATATAAGTAAAAATATACAATATTTGTCTTTCTCTCTGAGTTATTTCACTAAGCATAATACCCAGGTCCATATATATATATATATATATCTTTTAATATTGGTGTTTTCATTTTCTTTTGATAAACACCTAGAAGTGGCACTGCTGAATCACATGGTAGTCCTGTTTTTAATGTTCTGAGGAACTTTTATATTGTTTTCCATAGTGGCTGTACCAATTTACATTTCCACCAGCAGTGCATGAGGGTTCCCTTTTCTCCACATCTTAGCCAATACTTGTTATTTCTTGTCTTTTTGATGAAAGCCATTATGACAGGTGTGAGGTGATATCTCACTGTGGTTTTGATATGCATTTCCCTGATGGTTAGTGATGCTGAGCATCTTTTCATATGTCTGTTGGCCATCTGTATGTCTTCTTTGGGAAAAATGACTATTCAAGTCCTCTGCCCATTTTTTAATTGAATTGATTTTTTAAAATATTGATTTGTATGAGTTATTTATATATTTTGGATTTGACCCCTTATCAGACATATTGTTTGCAAATGTCTTCTCCCATTCAAGGCTGTCTCTTCATTTTGTTGATGGTTTCCTTCTCTGTGCAAAAACTTTTAAGTTTGATTAGCTCCCATTTTAAAATTTGTGCTTCTGTTTCCCTTGCCTGAGAAGATAGATACAAAAACTATTGATAAGACCAATGTCAAAGAGAATACTGCCTATACTTTCTTTTAGGAGTTTTATGGTTTTAGATCTTACATTTAGGTCTTTAATCCATTTTGAGTTTATTTTTGTATATGGTGTGAGGAAATGTTCGAGTTTCATTCTCCTGTATGTAGCTGTCCAGTTTTCCCAACACCATTTACTGAAGAAACTATCTTTTCCCCATTGTATATTCTTGCCTCCTTTGCCATAGATTAACTGACCATATAATTGGATTTATTTCTGGGCTCTCTATTCTGTTCCATTGATCTGCTTGTCTGTTTTGTGCCAGTACCATACTGTTTGGATTACTGTAGCTTTGTAGTATTGTCTGAAGTCAGGGAGTATGGTACCTCCAGCTTTGTTCTTGGTTTCACTGATCTTTTGTTGTTTCTTTGGTCTTTATTTTATTTATTTCCACTCTCATCTTTATTATTTGCTTCCTTCTGCTGACTTTGGGCTTTGTTTGTTCTCCTTTTTCTAATTCCTTTAGAATTAGAGGGCTGGAGCCAGATATGAGCCAGGGCCGTTTTAACCATTTTTAAAGTGTACAGTTTAGTAACATTAAGTACATTCACACTGTTGTGCAACCATCACCACCATCCATCTCCAGAACTTGCTCATCTTCCTAAACTGAAACTATACTCATTAAACACCAATTACCCATTTCACCTCTACCCACCCCCTAGTAACCACCATTCTACTTTCTGACTCTACGAATTTGACTACTCTAGGTTCCTCATATAAGTAGGATCATTTGTCCTTTTTTGTCTGGTGTATTTCACTTAGCATAATATCTTAAAGGTTTACCCATGTTGTATCACATGTCAGAATGTTATTCCTTCTTTTTTTTAAAAAAAAAAAAAGAAGTGTGTGTCCCCGTGTGTGTGTATGCACACATGTGTATATGGCCTTTTATTTCTGTTTTTTCTTTTTAAAATTTATTTATTTATTTATTTATTGGCTGAGTTGGGTCTTCGTTGCTGCATGCGGGTTTTCTCTAGTTGTGGCGAGTCGGGGCTACTCTTTGCTGTGGTGCGCAGGCTTCTCTTGTTGTGGAGCATGGGCTCTAGGCACGCAGGCTTTAGGAGTTGTGGCACGTGGGCTCAGTAGTTGTGGCTCGAGGGATCTAGAGCACAGACTCAGTAGTTGTGGTGCACAGGTTTAGTTGCTCCACAGCATGTGGGATCTTCCCAGACCAGGGCTCAAACCCGTGTCTCCTGCCTTGGCAGGTGGATTCTTAACCAGTGCACCATCAGGGAAGCCCGGAATGTTATTCCTTCTTAAGGCTGAATAATACTGCATTGTATGTATATACCATATTTTGTTTATCTACTCATCTTCTAATACACCTTTGGGTCGCTTGTATCTTTGTGCTACTGTGAATAATGCTGTTATAACCACTGTTATACAAATATCTGTTTAAGTCCCTGCTTTTAATTCTTTTGGGTATATACTTAGACTTGGAATTGCTGGATCATTTGGTAATTCCATATTTAATTTTTTTAGGAATCACCATACTGTTTTCCATAGCAACTGTACCATTTTTCATTCCTACCAACAATGCACAGGGGTTTCAATTTCTCTACATCCTCACCAACACTTGTTATTATTTTCTGTTTTTTAAAAAATAATAGCTATCCTAACGGGTGTGAAGTGGTAACACACTTTTTTACATCTCAGAAATTTCAATAAAGAATTAGTGAATTAAAGCTAAAATATGAGAGATGGAAAGCCATAACCTTCCGTTATTAGCCATTTCACTGTTACTTTATTTCATTTACAATGTATTCTTACAATTTTTCTAGACAATTTCTTCTATATTCGGATTTCATGGCAAGAACTTGTTACAATATATACTTTAAACGTGAAACAGTGTATGTTTTCAGCTCTATTTTAGGTATGATTAGTTTAATAGGTTAGCACAAGAACTTGGAATGAGTTCAAAGAGATCAGGATAAGAAGATGTAGGAATTCCCTGGCGGTCCAGTGGTTAGGACACAGTGCTTTTTCACTGGCATGGGCTGGGTTCAATCCCTGGTCGGGGAACTGAGATCCTGAAAGCTGCGCGGCACCGCCAAAAAAAAAAAAAAAAAAAGATGTAACAAATGGTCACTAGTAAGTGTTCTTGGCTCAACATGTGCTTATTTTTAGAGTGGATACAAAAGAGGAAATGTTGTGAATTTCATTTACATCAGTTCTTGGGAAACTTAGCTTTCAGATTTAAGCACATTTCTCTAAATTTTTTCCTACAGCTAGCAAGAGTATACTAAAGGGGTAGAGTATACTAAAGGGTACAATATTGTGCTTTCAGTACTATAAATGAATAGCCAAATAATAATGAAGCAATACTAGCCACAATTACTATAACAAAGTAGACTGACCAGTAAAGATGATGTGGGCAATATCTAAACTCTAGGAACATATTACTCTATCGCCCTGAACAACTTGTTTGTTCTATCTACTTTGGAAAGTAATAGCAGAGGAACTGAACTCTATCATTAAAAGTTATTTATTCAGGGACTTCCCTGGCAGTCTAGTGGTTAAGACTCTGAGCTTCCACTGCAGGGGGCACAGGTTCAAGATCCTGCATGCCGTGCAGTGAAGTTACTTATTCAAATACTTGTCCTCAACTCACCTAGGCATTTATATAAATGTCTCTCACACAAGAATAAAATAATTTGTAGTACATTTAGGACCAACGAAACTGCATGAAATCTCAGGAAAATTTAAATAGGAAATTATGCCTATTTTAAACTAGGCAAATGTACATAAACAGCAACCTAGTACTAGTTATTGCTATATAAGTGCTACTTATAGTTACATAGTAAGTATTATTACTATACAATAAAAACTCAGAGATTAACGGCATGAGCCAAAATCACATATACTTACCCAAACACTGATCCAAAGATAATCACTTTTTTGCTTCTCCATAAGGACTCCAACGAGTGGCAGATAAGGCTACAGCATAAACATGTGCCTCAACTTTTTTCCCTCTTACTTAGATGAAAATAATCTATTTCAAATATTCCAAATATGAACTGGGGAGAAAACCAGATTGGAAGGAGAGACACCCAAAGAGAGAGATACCCAAAGCAGTTGTTCAATAAACATTTTTTTGTTGTTGGGTGGATGGTCAGTTGACTGGATGGACAGACAAACCAACTCTGAATTCTCCTGCGAGATAAGAAAGCTGAAAGGGGGAAAGTGATTTCTTCTTGGTCAGAAGACCAAAAATGGTGGGAAACTACTAACATTCTAAGATATTTTCCAGATATTCTTTACTTTTCCCTTGACTGCTAAATGAAAACTCAAAGGAGCAAGTCCACCTTAGCTCAGTGATCAATATTAGTATCACTGTACTTCCCTGGTGGTGCAGTGGTTAAGAATCCACCTGCCAATGCAGGGGACACTGGTTCGAGCCCTGGTCCGGGAAGATCCCACATGCCACGGAGCAACTAAGCCCGTGTGCCACAACTACTGAGCCTGCGCTCTAGAGCCTGCGAGCCACAACTACTGAGCCTGCGTGCCACGACTACTGAAGCCCGTGTGCCTAGAGCCCGTGCTCTGCAGCAAAAGAAGCCACCGCAATGAGAAGCCTGTGCACCGCGACGAAGAGTAGCCCCCGCTCGCCACAACTAGAAAGCCCACATGCAGCAACGAAGACCTAATGCAGCCAAAAATAAATAAATTTAAATAAATAAATTTTTAAAAAGACAATAACTTGAATATATTAAGTTAAATAAAATATATAATTAAAATTAATTTCCCATTTCCTTTTTTTATTGTGGCTATTAGAATAATTTAAATTACATGTGTAACTCACATTTTATTTCTATTGGACAGTGCTGTTCTAGAGTCATTATTTTATCTTTTAAAGTTACGTCTATGATCCACCTGGAACTACATTTTGTATACAGTATGAGGTAGTAGTCAAGGCTCATTTTCCCCCATATGGATACTGAATTGATCTGCTACCATTTATTGAAAGAGATTTTCCTTACATGTAATGTTCTTGTCAGATTTTGTTATAAAGGTTACACTTATTCCATAAAAAGAGTTGGAAAGTATTATTTTTCAGTTCTCTAGAAAAGATTGGTGTTAGATTGGTGTTAGCTCTTTACTAACTGGAAAAATTCACCAGAGAAGCCACTTGGACCTCGAGTTTTCCTTGTGGAAAGGCTGTTATATCAGTTATTGAGAGAGGTGTATTAAAATCTCCAACTATAATTATGGACCTATTTCCCCTTTTAGTTCTGCCATTTTTTTTAAATGCTTTACATCACTCTTTATTTCAAAAGTGCTTTACTAACATAGACTAATCTTTACAACATTCAAGGGAGGTAGATAAGTATTACACCACTTTCACAGATGGAAAAACTGAGGCAGAGATTAGTAAGTTGTATTGAAGGGCATAATATATGGCACAATTAGAAAAGAGTTTGTTGCAGACATGAATCACTGGTGACCTTTTCTGTGACTTCTGAGTCCCACCAACACAAAAGTAGCGGATGCAGCAAGGAAGCAGATGGTCGATATTTTGTCTAGTCCAAGGCTACACTTCACCTTGTTGATACCACATGTTGAATATGCTGGTTTTGGGCAAGTATCTCCCTTACACACATTCTCACATGACTCCAACTGTAAAAGGGGGGACAGTGGGAACTGCTGTAGGTGCAGAAGGAGGGGTTGGAGAAACAGGGCTGGGAAGGCAGAAGATAGAAGAGAAAAGGGCAAGGAAGAACAAGAGGACCAGCTGGGAAGCAGCCCAACAGAAAGGAAAGCCACAGCAGAAAAGAAGTGTCATTCCATTTGAACAGCTCAGACATCCAGAGATACTATTAAAAGGGTAATTCTTAGCAATGACATTACAGAGCCACTCTTCTTGGCTTTGCCAAATATAATTATCAGGTCCTTCTGACATTCCCAGGAGGCAAAACCATTCCTTTCCCCTGGTCCAGACCAAGTGCTGATGTAATTGACCTGACACTGCAGAAGCTGTTGACAACTCAAATGCACTGCCCCACCATACCTCTCTTCTTCTGTTCTCTTTCTTCTTAAAAAAAAAAAAAGCCAATGCATTTTAAGATTCTCCCTGAAAAGTTCCTAAAATATTTGCTAATTTTTAATGCATAATAAGGTAGGATTCTATGTTTGATTTTTGGAAACAGGCTCTAATAGGGATACACGGGAATTAACATCCCCTCTCAGCCAGTGTACCTTTACACATGGGACACTTAAAAAATACCCTGAAATCTGTGGATGCCAGCTAGAAAAGAATTGAAGCTCAAGATAAAGAAATCCAGTTGAGGGACTTTCCTGGTGGTCCAGTGGGTAAGATTCCGCGCTCCTAATGCAGGGGGTCTGGCTTCGATCCCTTGTCGGGGAACTAGATCCCACATGCATGCTGCAACTAGGAAGCCCGTGTGCCACAAGTAAAAAAAATTAAAAAATAAAAAAATAAGATCCCGCATGTAGCAATTTGCAATTAAGACCTGGCACAGCGCAGCCAAAATAAATTAAATAAATAAATATTTAAAAAAATAAAAAGGGAAATCCAGTTGACCCTTGAACAACATGGGTTTCAACTGTGCTGGTCCACTTATACTCAGATTTTTTTTCAATAAATGGGTACTACAGCACACCATCCGCAGTTGATTGAATCCCCAGATGCAGAACTGCAGATACAGAGGGCTGACTGTAAAGTTATAAGGGGATTTTCCACAGCTGGGGGTGGTGGGCACCCCTAGCCCCCAGGTTGTTAAGTGTCAACTATAATCTTTCTTGCTCTTTCAAGTGTGAAGCCATTATAAGAGATGGTGACTGATGCACCACCAGCTGCAATGGAGGTACTGATGGCAGAGGGAGCACCAAATTGAGTCGGGGGACAAGGACCCAGCAGGGAGGGGTTAAAACGTCAGATGAACAGGTGCAAGAGGCAGCACAGGAGGCTGAAGAGGCAGAAGTCAGAGCAAAGAGGTGACAGCCAAAGAGGAGATGGGAGGAGGTGCTGGTGTCTGAGGCTGAGTGGGTGGGAGCAACTGCACTAGTTCATGTCTAGGCCTCTCCTAGGATACGTCAGCCAGAAATGCATCCGTTATTTCAATCAGCATCATTCTTTCCGGCATCTAGCTTTAAAACTTTACCCAACCCCTCCAACAAAAGCAATGTGCTGCCAAGCCTGACTGATTCCACTTTGGCAACGCCCTTCACGTTGGTCTCCCTCGTTTCTTACTAGGTCCTCCTATCATCTCATCCTAACCAAACCCTCCTACCTCATCTCCTGGATTCCAGTCTTCTCTAAACTCAATTCCATCTTCTCATCTTCCTCCTGGAGCGCAGTTTTGATCATGTTACTGCCCAATTCGGAAATTCCCCCATGTCCTCCCAATTATGTGTCTCACCGTCTTGAATCTTCAACAGGACCTTGCATCTAGTGAAGTTCCTCTCCTTTCTGAATCTGCACCTACCAAAATACCAACTCTAAAGATTTAGCTCAAATGCCACCTCCTCCAGGCTTTCCTTCAAGTTTCTTCACTCTCTGCTGAGCTTCAAATGCTCTAGAAGACGTGCCTGATCAAGTACATGATAGCTGTGTACAAGCCTTACATCCCCTACTGGGCTGTGTCCATGATTTGGCAGGTCAGGGGATGGTGAACTGTGTCTTAGTATTTATCAGTCAATTCTCTACAGCACCTACCAAGAAATGATTATTGCATTTCCACCTCAGGTAAGGAACTACTCAAAAGTGGAATGAATTGGGATGTACCTGTTCATGAGTGGAAGCATTACAAGTATCTTGTAGATGTGATCTGGCTCTCAGGATAAAGCAAATCCACGATATAGCTTTGAGGGATGGGGTGGGGGGAGGCAGGTGGGGCTATTTGTTTTCGAGTCTAGAGACCTAGGACTGAGGTTCTGCTTTGCTGTTCACTAGCTTTCAGCCTGGTGCAGGTGGTTCTTCTCTGAGCATCATTTCCTCACTTCTGCAGGACTTCACAGGACTAAGGACCAAATGAGACACATTTGTGAACTCTACACCAGTGGTTCTCAACCCCAATTGGGTATCATCACCCCCTGTAAAGCTTCCAAAAAATATAGAGGACCAGGCCTCAACCCAGGTAAACTGAATGAGAATCTCCTGGGAGTGGGACCCAGCGGGACTAATTTTTTATAAAATACTGTTTCTAATGCATACTCAAGGTTGAAAACTGTTATAAACTCATAAATACCATTAACAGTAGAACAAAGTGCTTTAGCCTGCTGGTTTAATTATCCTTTATTTGTTCAGTTAGGAATTAGTTCGATGCTTTTTTTTTTCTATTTTTATTTATTTATTTATTTTTGGCTGTGTTGGGTCTTCGTTTCTGTGCGTGGGCTTTCTCTAGTTGCGGCAAGCGGGGGCCACTCTTCATCGCGGTGCGCGGGCCTCTCACTATCGCAGCCTCTCCCGTTGCGGAGCACAGGCTCCAGACGCGCAGGCTCAGCAATTGTGGCTCACGGGCCTAGTCGCTCCGCGGCATGTGTGATCTTCCCAGACCAGGGCTCGAACCCGTGTCCCCTGCATTGGCAGGCAGATTCTCAACCACTGCGCCACCAGGGAAGCCCCTAGTTCGATGCTTTTATAGTTCCATTATGTGTGTGAGCATTTTTTGTGTTGTTCTACATTGTTATTTGTGTGATTAGGTGGTAATTCTGGGAGAGGAATAATATCCGGCACAAAGCTGTACACAAAAATGTACCTAACCCAATGGGTTGTTTTTTGTTTTTTTGTTTTTTTTTTTGAGAATAGGTAAAAGCTTCACAGGGTCCTCTAAAACCTTGCTACACAGAACTGTGGTGGCCAGACAGGCAGACCTGGCATAACCTGGGAGCTTGTGAGAAATGCACAGTCTCAGGCCCCCCCACCAGAATCTGCATATTAAGATTTCCAGATGGCTCAGTAGGTGAAGCAAAGGCAAACTTTTCTCAGTTCACATCATCTGTGTTGAGGACCTGCCACTCCCTGCCCTAATCTGTCTCCCATAAATCGGTTAAGCTTGGGACTTTTTCCAGATGCTGCTTCTCTAAAGGGTCCATTTGGTAAAAACTAAATTAAGAACACAAATCCTTACAAAAGCATCCTTCCTTTGAAAGAAGACTAGTCTTCACAGGGTTCCTTCAAATAACCAGTTCCTCTAAGATATTTAAAATATGATCAGTGTATAAAATAAATTGATATCCACTTAAGTTTTATGCAGTGCATGTATTAGTATACATGTACTTTACTGAACTTACAGACCCTGGGACCCAAATTCCAAAATTATGAAAGGAAGGAAGCTTAGCCACTGCAGTAAACTCTCCCTGTTGACCCACGCCCTCCGGACAACTATGATGTTAGCAGTGCTCATCCAAGACTGTGCAGATCACATCACAGTCAAGGAGTTGTAGCAGATTCTAACCATCATCTAGACCAACTCTCCTGTTTTATAGACAGGAAACACCAGGGCCAAAGACTAAATGGAGTAACTTAAGGTCACATAGCACTTGAGACAGAGCCGAGCTCAGAATTCAAGCCCTGACTCCTCGTCCTGCACTCCCTATATAGCCTCTGTCACACATACTGCTCCTTCCCCACCACATGGCCTTGAACTTTCCTTCTCAGAAATTGCTGACCTGCCTTGGCACTTAACTGTCACTTTGCTTCTTCCAGCTACTGTTATGCCCAACTCACAAGACTGTTTTTCTCACTAGGCTACAGGAGAAGTTATATCACAGCTCAGTCAAAATATCCATTTATCAATCCACGTTTCCAAATATATTGGTAATGGATTCTGAAAAAGCTCAATACTAACTGCATACTATGCAGACTACGTAGCATCACTATCAGCGAGCACCAGGAGCATGGCGAGGGCAGGGCCTTTCCTTAGGCGGCTAAAGATTAAAAACAAGGGCAACCATTTACTCAGTAGTACAAAGTCGGTAGGATACTACAGCAGGAAGCCAAAAACTGTAGCACAGTGGAGGCGGGCAGCACCTTTACACACTGTGTAAAACATACACAGTGTGACTATAAAATCACAAGTCTTGTCTTTTAATAAAACAAGCATGACAGAATGTAGAGCTCTAAACGAACGTTTCTCCCTCAAAGTAGTCACATCCTTAGTTCCAACAAAGCTACACCTGCTGGAGACATTATTTGGAACTCCTCTTTGGGGAAAGGAAGGCTTTAAAAGGCAGCCTATGAGCCACATTAAAAAACAGCCTTCCATTATGTTCGGCCGTTTAAAAACAGAATATCCACGCTCCAAAGATGACATTGAAAAAATGAAAAATGTGCTATAGCTCTTGTGGAGGCTCCGAAAGACCTCTAGCAAATTCTGAGTAACAGCATCACCACTGGAGAAACGTGTGTCCTCCCAGGACAGCCACTTTCAATGGGAGGGCATTCATTTGGATAGACAAGGTCTGACGTCTATTTAAAAAAAAAAAAAAACCCACAAAACCCAGCCACACTCCTTTATAGTCACACTTGCATTTGATTAAAAAAATACAATACTCACACATGGTTCTTGTATGAATTCTAATTAAGAGACATTACATTCAGAATGATAGCACTCATAGTGATAATTTTCAGAAGACTCTAACAGCTTCTTTGCCACTTCAGGGGTACGTAGGGTGCAGCTGTTTACCTGAATGTATTCTTAAATAAGTGACTACTACCACTCTCATCTTCCTAGTTGTAGCTCTGTGACAGGCTACCGACCGCAAGTTCGTGTTCCAGACGTTCTTTGCCAACACAGATTAATTACAAGGGAGCCACACCCCAACGTCTTAGGGTGAATTGGGAAAGGGCCGGTTAAATGAGGAAACAGGCCATTCCTTAGTAAAAGTTTGCAGTTTTCTTTCCCAATACATCTTCTTTTTATTGAGAACTTCCATTTTTATCCTGTGTTCCTCCTCTGCCATCTCACACTCTCGCTCTAGCTGCTGGATTTTGGCCACATGCACCTCATTCATCTGTATCAGCTGCAGTTGTAAGATGGACATTTGTTGATGGTGTTCTTCCTCATGCAACATTTTTAAAGCAGCTTCCTGAGAGGTTTTGCTCCTGTAGTTTTTATTGGCTGTTATTCTGACAGCTGAACACGAGGGTTCAGGTTGAGAGGTCCCCTCACATACTGGGAAATGTATGAACTCTTTCTCATCATCGCACAGTTCTCTATTTGAAACAGCAAATGATTCTTGGGTGGCGGCATCAGCATGGTACTCGGGCTCCTCCTCGGGAGGGCTTTGCAGGAAGTACAGCTGCTCGGGCAGCATGTTGACGATCTTCTCCTTCCCCAGGACGTGGGTACTCAGAAGGGGGCTGACGCTCCGTTTCACTTTCTCTCTCCTTTCATGAGCCATAATCTTTTCGGTCCGAGCCTTGATGTTCTCCCAGCACTTCTTCAGCTGTTTGAAATCCCGCAGCGACACGCTGGGCTGCGAGTTGTATTCATGGGCGAGCGCCTGCTTGAGGGCAATAGTTCACGCGTCGCTTTTCTTACACTCCAGCACATACTTGTACTTTTCTACTAAAGCCAGCAGGATGCTCTTTTCCAATTCTGAGAAGTATTTGGCAGGTTTTATGATTTCGTTGTTTTGCATTTTCCACTACGTTTCTCCTGGCTGTTAGCTATCCTGCAGCGGCAGCGCAGCGGCCACGGCGATCGGGGGAGGGGCCGGCGAGATGCGAGTGCGGGCGGCCTCGGCTCCTCTCGCAGGCTGGGCGGCCGGGAGGGCCGCGGGCTCCGGAGCACCGGGCGGCGGCAGCGCACCCCCGGCTGGTCAGTTCTGCCATTTTTTGTCTCATACATTTTTAGGCTATACAATTACCTACATAAAAAGTTAGGAATATTATGTCTATCTGTTGAATTAATCGTTTCATTATTATAAAGTATTCTCCTCTCCAGTAGTATGGCCACACCAGTTATCTTTTGGAAGTATTTGCATAAAATATTTTTCATACATTTATTTTCAACTTTTCTATGAATGACATATAGTTGTATGTTATATCTGGGAATAGCATTTAGTTGTTTTTTAATTAATTTATTTTATTTATTATTATTTTTTATTTTTGGCTTCATTGGGTCTTCATTGCTGAGCACGGGCTTTCTCTAGTTGCGGTGAGCGGGGGCTACTCTTCATTGCAGTGTGCAGGCTTCTCATTGAGGTGGCTTCTCTTGTTGTGGAGCATGGACTCTAGGTGCATGGGCTTCAGTAGTTGTGGCCACAGGCTCAGTAGTTGTGGCTCGCGGGCTCTAGAGCACAAGCTCAGTAGTTGTGGTGCACGGGCTTACTTGCTCCATGGCATGTGGGATCTTCCCCAACCAGGGCTCGAACCCAGGTCCCCTGCATTGGCAGGTAGATTCTTAACCACTGTGTCACCAGGGAAGCCCTAGCTGATTTTTTTAATCCTTCTTACAAGCTCTGCTCTGAACTGTAATATTGGGTGCATTTACATTTAATAAAATTACTAATATTTTGGGGTTTATGCCTATCTTCTCGATGTTTTCCTATTTGGCCCAAGTATTCTTTGAGGCTTTTTCTCCTTCCTTGCTTTATTTTGCATTTATCAAATACCTTTCATTATTCCCCTTCTCCCTTGTAACAGCTTGTTATAGTTTTTAAAACATCACTCTTTTAGTACCCTAGAGATTACAACATGTCTTCTTTATTTATTACAGTCTACCTTAAATTAGAACTTTTATCTCTGCCTGGATAGTGGAAAAACTTTTAAAACATATTAACTCCATTTAACATCTCCCTTTTATCAGCTTCCTATTGCTGCTATAACAAATTGCCACAAATGCAAATGTATTATCTTACAATTCTGGAGGTCAGTAACCCAAAATAGGTCTCACTGGGTGAAGTGGGGTGAAGGGAGCAAAGTCCACCTTGACTCAGTGATCAGTATTAGTATTATGATAATGCCATCTGCAGCAACATGGATGGACCTAGAGATTGTCATACTGAGTGAAGTAAATCAGACAGAGAAAGACGATTATCATATGATATTGCTTATATGTGGAATCTAAAAAAAAGGGTACAAATGAACTTATCTACAAAACAGAAACAGAGTTACAGATGTAGAAAACAAACTTATGATTACCAGGGGGTAAGTGGGGGGAGGGATAAATTGGGAGATTGGGATTGACATATACACACTACTATATATAAAATAGCTAGCTAATAAGGACCTACTGGAGAGCACAAGGAACTCTACTCAATACTCTGTAATGGGTTATATGGGAAAAGAATCTAAAAAAGAGTGGATATATGTACATATATAACTGATTCACTCTGCTGTACGCCTGAAACTAACAGAACATTGTAAATCAATATACTCCAATAAATTTTTTAAAAAAAATTAGTATCATGAATATTATGCACCATCTATGAAACATTTTCAACAAAAATATTTAACATGTATCTAATCAAGCCTTTAGAGCTAACTTCCAACATACAGGAAATAATAGGAACTAAAGGATATCACCTTGTAGCTAAGGGAAAACAAAGGATCAAGGTATTGGCAGGCTGTATCCTATCTGGAGGCTCTGGGGAGAAGCCACCTCTCTGATTTTTCAGCTGCCTACATTCCTTGAATCCAGCCCCCAACTGTACAACTCTGACCTCTGCTTCTACCTGCACATCTCATTCTCTGACTCTCCTGACATGCTTTTACTTTACAAGGACTTTTGTGATAGTATTGGACCCAACCAGATAATCCTGGATGCTTCCACCTCAAGATCAACTCTATCGCATCTGCAAAGTCCTTTTTTCCTTGTAAGGAAGTCAGAGGTTTCAGGGATTCAGACATAGACATCTCTGTGGGGCTATCATTCTGTGTACCACACTTCTCCTACATTTTGTGTTAGTGGTGACACATATTTTAATTCAATATGTTTACAAACACTTCAGAAAGGAAAGCTCTACCTCTCAGAATGCCAAGAGACATAGACAAAATAATGAAGTTAGAAAATCACCATTTAGAACCATTATTACCTCAATCACGGTAATAACTGATTGAGGAAGAAATCATTCATAAATGCTAATGCTAGTGAAAAAAAGCTTGATGAGAAAGAGGACACTTACATTATTGCAAAGTACCACCCTACAAAATACTTGCCAATTAGCAATAAGTAAGTATAAAAGACTCCTTAATTAATCTTATAGTAAATAAATCTTTTAAAGAAACAATACAAATTATCATCACAATTAATGAGACGAATTGACATACCATGCTAACTCTATTCAAAAGAAAGCTAAGAGACTATATTAATACATAAGTATATTTCAGAGCAAAGACTATAAAGCAGAGATAAAGAAAGGTATTTCATAACGATAAAGGGGCCAATTAATGAAGAAGACATAATAATTCTAAATGTTTATGTAGTTAATGACAGAGCTTCAAAATTCATAAAGCAAAAAGTGAAAGAACTGCAAGGAGAAATAGAAAAACCTGCAAGGATAGTCAGACATCTCAATACCCCTCTCTAAATGATTGATTAAAAAAGTAGGCAGAAAACCAGCAAGGACAGAGTAGATTTGATCAACACTACCAACCAATTTCACTAGATTGACAAGCACAAAATAGTCCACCTAACATCAGCAGAATTACACTTTCTTCTCAAGTGCAGATACAATCTTAAGTAAGATAGACCAAATTCTGAGTTACAGAATAAGTTTCACTAAATTCAAAAGGATGCAAGTCAAATAAAGTATGTTCTCTGGCCACAATGGAATTATATTAGAAATAAAAAAACAGAAAGATCTCTGGAAAACCCACAATTATTTGGAAGCCAACTGCACACTTCTAAATAACCTATGGGTCAAAGACAAAATCAAAAAGGAAATTAAAAACTATTTTGAACAGAATTAAAATGTGACATAGCAGAATTTGTAGTATGACACTAAAGTAGTAGTTAGGGGAAATTTTATGGTACTAAATGTTTATATGAGAAAAGAAGAAATGTCTCAAATCAATGACCTCAGGTACCACCTCCAAAATCTAGAAAAAGAAGAGCAATTAAACCCAAAGTAAGCAGAAGAAAAGAAATAATAAAGATGACTACAAAAATCAATAAAAGAAAAAGCAGGAAAACAACAGAGAAAACAAATAGAAGTAAATGCTGGCTTTGAGAATATCAGTAAAATTGATGATTCTCTTTCCAGACTTATAAGGAAAAATAAGAGAGACAACACAAATTACCGTTATCAGGAACAGGAGAGGTGACATTACAGATTCTACAGACATTAGAAGGACAATAAGGGAGTAGTGTAAACAACTTTACGTCAATGAACTCAACATTTAAATGAAATGGACCACTTCATTGAAAGACACAAGCTCATCCAAGAAGAAAAAAACAGCCTTAAATGTCCTAATCTATTAAAGGAATCAAAATTGCAGTAAAAACAAAACAAAACTTTCCACAAAAAAACTCCAGGCCCACCACAGCTTCACTAGTAAAGTCTACCAAACACTTAAGGAAGAAATAATACACATCTTTCAAAAACGCTTTCAGAAAATAGGAGAAGAGGGAAATTCCTAACTCAGTCTATGAGCTAATGCTAGCGTGACACAAAAATAAGATAAAGGTACCACAAGTAATGAAAACTACAGACCAATATCTGCAAGAATGCAGACAGAAAAATCCTCAGAAAAATGCTCGTAATCCAAATCCAGCAACATGTGAAAAGGATTATACACCATAACCAAGTAGAATTTATCATGCGAATGCAAGGTTGGTTCAACATACAAAAATCAATCAATGATATATACCATGGTATTAGAATAAAGGACAACAAACACAAGTATCTCAATGGATGCAGAAGAAGCATTTGATATGTTCAACACACTTTCATGATAAAAAAAAAAATCTCAGAAAATGGAAAACTGAAGGAAACTACTTCAATCTGATAAAGGGTATTTGTGAAAACTCCACAACTAACATCATACTTAAATGGTAAAACACTGGAAAGCTTTTTCTCTAAGGACAGGAATAAGACAAGGATGCTGACCCTTGCCACTTCTGTTTCACATAGCACTAGAAATCCTAGCCAGAGTAATTAGGCAGGAAAAAGAAAAAAAGGCATCCAAATTGGAAAAGGAAAAGCAAAATGATCTCTGTTCACAGATGACATGATCTTATATCCCTAAAGACCCCACACCAAAAAAAAAAAAAGTTAGAGTTAATAAAGAATTCAGCAGCGACTTGCCTGGTGGTGCACTGGTTGGAACTCCACACTCCCAATGCAGGGGGCCCATGTTCGATCCCTGGTCAGGGAACCGGATCTCGCATGCCGTGACTAGGAGCCCACATGCTGCAACTAGGAGCCTGCATGCCACAATTGAAGATTGCTCATGCCACAGCTGGGGATCCTGCATGCCGCAACTAGAGATCCCGCATGCCACAACTAAAAGATCCTGCATGCCGCAGCAAAGATCTCGCATGTGGCGGCAAGGATCCTGCGTGCCGCAGCTAAGACACAGTACACCCAAATAAATAAATAACAAATATTAAAAAAAAATTAAAGAATTCAGCAATGTTCCAGGGTACAAAATCAACACGCAAAAATCAGTGTGCTTCTCTACACTGACAACAAACAATATGAAAAGAAAATTAACAATTCCATTTATAATGGCATTAAAAAGAATAAAATACTTATGAATAAACTTAACCAACAAGATGAAAGACTGGTATACCAAAAACTACAAAACATTGTTAAAAGAAATTAAAGAAGATACCAAAAAATAGAAAGACATCCTGTGTTCACAGACTGGAAGACATAATATTGTTAAGATGCCAATACTATCCAAGACAATCTACAGATTCAATGCAATCCCTATAAAAACCCAAAGGTATTTTTACAGAAATAGAAAAACTCATCCTAAAATTTATATGGAATCTCAAGGGAACCTAAGTAGCCAAAACAATCTGGAAAAAGAAAAAAATTAGAAATCTCATAATTCCCAGTTTCAAAAAATATTACAGTGCTACAGTAATCAAAACAATGCAGTGAGTGGAAGCAAAAAGAACTACAATCCTGCAGCCTGTGGAACAACAACCACATTCACAGAAAGATATACAAGATGAAAACGCAGAGGGCTATGTACCAGATGAAGGAACAAGATAAAAGCCCAGAAAAACAACTAAATGAAGTGGAGATAGGCAACCTTCCAGAAAAAGAATTCAGAATAATGATAGTGAAGATGATCCAGGACCTCCGAAAAAGAATGGAGGCAAAGATCGAGAAGATGCAATAAATGTTTAACAAAGACCTAGAAGAATTAAGGAACAAACAAACAGAGATGAACAATACAATAATGGAAGTGAAAAATACACTAGAAGGAATCAAGAGCAGAATAACTGAGGAAGAAGAACAGTAAGTGACCTGGAAGGCAGAATGGTGGAATTCACTGCCACAGAACAGAATAAAGAAAAAAGAATGAAATGAAGATAGCCTAAGAGACCTCTGGGACAACATTAAATGCAACAACATTTGCATTATAGGAGTCCCAGAAGGAGAAGAGAGAGAGAAAGGACGCAAGGAAATATTTGAAGAGATTATAGTCATAAACTTTCCTAACATGGGAAAGGAAATAGCCACCCAAGTCCAGGAAGCGCAGAGAGTCCCATACAGGAAAAACCCAAGGAGAAACACACCGAGACACATAGTTATCAGACTGGCAAAAATTAAAGACAAAGAAAAATTATTGAAAGCAGCAATGGAAAAACGACCAATAACATACAAGAGAACTCCCATAAGGTTAACAGCTGATTTCTCAGCAGAAACTCTACAAGCCAGAAGGGAGTGGCATGACATATTTAAAGTGATGAAAGGGAAGACCTACAACCAAGATTACTCTACCCAGCAAGGATCTCATTCAGATTCGATGGAGAAATCAAAAGCTTTACAGACAAGCAAAAGCTAAGAGAATTCAGCACCACCAAACCAGCTCCACAACAAATGCTAAAGGAACTTCTCTAAGTGGGAAACACAAGAGAAGAAAAGGACCTACAAAAACAAACCCAAAACAATTAAGGAAATGGTAATGGGAACATACATATTGATAATTACCTTAAACGTGAATGGAATAAATGCTCCAATCAAAAGACACAGGCTCGCTGAAGGGATACAAAAACAAGACCCATATATATGCTGTCTACAAGAGACCTAGGGACACATAAAGACTGAAAGTGAGGCGATGAAAAAGATATTCCATGCAAATGGAAATCAAAAGAAAGCTGGAGTAGCAATACTCATATCAGATAAAATAGACTTTAAAATAAAGAATGTTACAAGAGACAAGGAAGGACACTACATAATATTCAAGGTATCAATCCAAGAAGAAGATATAACAGTTATAAACATATAGGCACCCAACATAGGAGCACCTCAATACATAAGACAACTGCTAACAGCTATAACACAGGAAATCAACATTACCACAGTAATAGTGGGGGACTTTAACACCTCACTTACACCAATGGACAGATCATCAAGACAGAAAATTAATAAGGAAACACAAGATTTAAATGACACAATAGACCAGATAGATTTAATTGATATTTATAGGACATTCCATCCAAAAACAGCAGATTACCATTTCTTCTCAAGTGCGGACGGAACATTCTCCAGGATAGATCACATCTTGGGTCACAAATCAAGCTCAGGAAATTTAAGAAAACTGAAATCATATCAAGGAACATTTCCAACCACAATGCTATGAGATTAGAAATCAATTACACGGGAAAAAACATAAAAAAACACAAACACATGGAGGCTAAACAATACGTTACTAAGCAACCAAGAGATCACTGAAGAAATCAAAGAGGAAATCAAAAAATACCTAGAGACAAATGACAATGAAAACACGATGATCCAAAACCTATGGGATGCAGCAAAAGCAGTTCTAAGAGGGAAGTTTATAGCTTTACAAGCCTACCTCAAGAAACAAGAAAAATCTCAAATAAACAATCTAACCTTACACCTAAAGGAACTAGAGAAAGAAGAACAAACAAAACCCAAAGTTACCAGAAGGAAAGGAATCATAAAGATCAGAGCAGAAATAAATGAAATAGAAACAAAGAAAACAATAGCAAAGATCAATAAAACTAAAAGCTCGTTCTTTGAGGAGATAAACAAAATTGATAGACCATTAGCCAGATTCATCAAGAAAAAGAGTGAGAGGACTCATATCAATAAAATTAGAACTGAAAAAGGAGAAGTTACAACAGACAGCACAGAAATACAAAGCATCCTAAGAGACTACTACAAGCAACTCTATGCCAATATAATGGACAACCTGGAAGAAATGGACAAATTCTTAGAAAGGTATAACCTTCCAAGACTGAACCAGGAAGAAATAGAAAATATGAACAGACCAATCACAAGTAATGAAATTGAAACTGTGATTAAAAATCTTCCAACAAACAAAAGTCCAGGACCAGATGGCTTCACAGGTGAATTCTATCAAACATTTAGAGAAGAGCTAACACCTATCGTTCTCAAACTCTTCCAAAAAATTGCAGAGGAAGGAACACTCCCAAACACATTCTATGAGGCCACCATCAGCCTGATACCAAAATCAGACAAAGGTACTACAAAAAAAGAAAACTACAGACCAGTATCACTGATGAATATAGATGCAAAAAATTCTCAACAAAATACTAGCAAACAGAATCCAACAACACATTAAAAGGATCATACACCATGATCAAGTGGGATTTATCTCAGGGATGCAAGGATTCTTCAATATATGCAAATCAGTCAATGTGATACACCATATTAACAAACTGAAGAAGAAAAACCATATGATCATCTCAACAGATGCAGAAAAAGCTTTTGACAAAATTCAACACCCATTTAGGATAAAAACTCTCCAGAAAGTGGGCATAGAGGGAACCTACCTCAACATAATAAAGGCCATATATGACAAACCCACAGCAAACATCATTCTCAATGGTGAAAAACTGAAAGCATTTCCTCTAAGATCAGGAAAAAGACAAGGATGTCCACTCTCACCACTATTATTCAACATAGTTTTGGAAGTCCTAGCCACAGCAATCAAAGAAGAAAAAGAAATAAAAGGAATATAAATTGGAAAAGAAGAAGTAAAACTGTCACTGTTTGCAAATGACATGATACTATACACAGATAATCCTAAGGATGCCACCAGAAAACTACTAGAGCTAATCAATGAATTTGGTAAAGTTGCAGGATACAAAATTAATGCACAGAAATCTCTTGCATTCCTATACACTAATGATGAAAAATCTGAGAGAGAAATTAAGGAAACACTCCCATTTACCACTGCAACACAAAGAATAAAATACCTAGGAATAAACCTACCTAGGGAGACAAAAGACCTGTATGCAGAAAACTATAAGACACTGATGAAAGTAATTAAAGATGATACAAACCGATGGAGAGATATACCATGTTATTGGATTGGAAGAATCAATATTGTGAAAATGACTATACTACCCAAAGCAATCTACAGATTCAATGCAATCCCTATCAAATTATCAATGGCATTTTTTGCAGAACTAGAACAAAAAATCTTAAAATTTGTATGGAAACACAAAAGACCCTGAATAGCCAAAGCAGTCTTGTGGGAAAAAAACGGAGCTGGAGGAATCAGACTCCCTGACTTCAGATGATACGACAAAGCTACAGTAATCTAGACAATATGGTACTGGCAGAAAACCAGAAATATAGATCAATGGAACAGGATAGAAAGCCCGGAGATAAACCCACACACCTATGGTCAACTAATCTATGACAAAGGAGGCAAGGATATACAGTAGAGAAAAGACAGGCTCTTCAATAAGTGGTGCTGGGAAAACTGGACACCTACATGTAAAAGAATGAAATTAGAACACTCCCTAACAGCATACACAAAAATAAACTCAAAATGGATTCGAGACCTAAATGTAAGACCGGACACTATAAAACTCTTAGAGGAAAACATAGGAAGAACACTCTTTGACATAAATCACAGCAAGATCTTTTTTGATCCACCTCCTAGAGTAATGGAAATAAAAACAGAAATAAACAAATGGGACCTAATGAAACTTCAAAGCTTTCACAAAGCAAAGGAAACTACAAACAGGATGAAAAGACAACCCTCAGCGTGGGAGAAAATATTTGCAAATGAATCAACCGACAAAGGATTAATCTCCAAAATATATAAACAGCTCATGCAGCTCAATATTAAAAAAACAAACAACCCAATACAAAAATGGGCAGAAGACCTAAATAGACATTTCTCCAAAGAAGACATACAGATGGCCAAGAAGCACATGAAAAGCTGCTCAATATCACTAATTATTAGAGAAATGCAAATGAAAACTACAATGAGGTATCACCTCACACCAGTTAGAATGGGCATCATCAGAAAATCTACAAACAACAAATGCTGGAGAGGCTGTGGAGAAAAGGGAACCCTCTTGCACTGTTGGTGGGAATGTAAATTGATATAGCCACTATGGAGAACAGTATGGAGGTTCCTTAAAAAACTAAAAATAGAATTACCATATGACCCAGCAATCCCACTACTGGGCATATACCCAGAGAAAACCATAATTCAAAAAGACACATGCACCCCAATGTTCATTGCAGCACTATTTACAATAGCCAGGTCATGGAAGCAACCTAAATGCCCATCGACAGACGAACGGATAAAGAAGATGTGGTACATATATACAAGGGAATATTACTCAGCCATAAAAAGGAACGAAATTGGATCATTTGTAGAGACGTGGATGAATCTAGAGACTGTCATACACACTGAAGTAAGTCAGAAAGAGAAAAACAAATATCATATATTAACGCATATATGTGGAACCTAGAAAGATGGTACATATGAACCGGTTTGCAGGGCAGAAATTGCAACACAGATGTAGAGAACAAACGTACGGACACCAATGGGGGAAAGCAGCAAGTTGGGGGTGGTGGTGGTAGTGTGATGAATTGGGAGATTGGGATTGACATATATACACTAATATGTATAAAATGGATAATCAATAAGAACCTGCTGTATAAAAAAATAAATAAAATTAAATTAAAAAATTAAAAAACAAACAGTGTGGTACTGGCATAAAGATGGACATATAGACCAATAGAATAGAATAGAAGCCCAGAAATAAACCCTCCCATATAAGGTCAAATGATCTCCAACAAGGGTGTCAAGACCACTCAATGGAAAAAGGACAGTCTCTTCAACAAATGTGCTGGGAAAACTGGATATCTACATGCATAAGAATAAAGTCACTTACATCATACACTAAAATTAACTAAAGATGGATTGAAAGACCTAAACTTAAGAGTGAAAACTATAAATCTCTTAAGAGAAAACACAGTAGAAAAGTTCCATGACATTGGATTTGGCAATGATTTCTTGGATATGACAGCAAGAGCACAAATAATAAAAGGAAAAATAGGTAAACTGTACTTCATCAAAATGAAAAACTTTTATACATCAAAGGACACTATCAAGAGAGTGAAAAGACAACCCACAGAATGAGAGAAATATTTACAAAATATTTACCTGATAAGAGACTGAATATCCAGAATATATAAACAAATGGTACAACTCAACAACAAAAAATCTAGTTGAAAAATGGGCAAAGGACTTGAACATTTTTCCAAAGAAGATAAAGGGCCACCAAATACATGAAAAGATTTCAACATCACTAGCCATTAGGGAAATGTAAATCAAAACCCCAAGGAGATACCACATCATATCTATTGAGGATGACTATAATATAAATAAATAAATAAATAAATAAATAAATAAATAAAACACAAAAAATAACAAGCATTGGTGAAGATGTGGAGAAATTGGAACACTTGTTGGTAGGAATGTAAAATGGTGCACTCACTGTGGAAAAGTTTGGCAGTTCCCCAAAAAGTTAAACATAGAATTACCGTATGATCCAGCAATTCTACTTCTAGGTATATAACCAAAAGAATCGAAAGCAAGGACTCAAACAGATAATTGTATAACCAAGTATTCTTTTTAATGTTTAGCAATATGGCAGATAAAAATATTTTATGCGTTATGTGTTTCTTAGATTATTAAATGAGGTTGATGATATTTTCATACATTTCTTAACCACTCATTTTTCTTCTCTTGTGTAATGATTATTTGACCACTTTTCTGTGTTTGTGTGTGGGTGGGAGGATATTCTAAAGGAAAAAAAAAGCACTTTGAAAGTTCTTGAAACATGCTGACAAATTTTAATAGCTAATATTTATGCTTTTATAATAAAGCTGATTCACTCAGCATTTACTTAATTTTTACTCTACACAGGCGTTAAACTAGAGGATGTGGGAAGAAAAAACCCATGTCTTCTGGGATTTATAAATCAAAACTATTTTCTTATCAGTACATGCAAGTATAAGTGATTACTTCATCTTTTTTGACAAATATGTCTATGATTGAAATGCAAAATCTAAAGGATAAAAGCTTTAACATATATGAACATATAGGGGTTGGAACTACCCATCAACATATCTTGAGGTTACAAGAGTATAACTTGTCATCAAAAAGACAAGAGATAATAAATCTTGGCGAGGACGTAGAGAAAAGGGAACCCTTGTGCATTGCTGGTGAGAATGTAAACTGGTACAGCCACTATGGAAAACAGTATGGAAGTTCCTCAAAAAATTAAAAATAGAATTACCATATGATCTAGCAATTCCACTTCTGGGTATATACCCAGAGGAAATGAAATCACTATGTCAAAGAGCGATCTGCACTTCCATGTTCATTGCAGCATTATTTATAATAGCCAAGTCATGGAAACAACCTAAGTGTCTATCAACAGATAAATGGATAAAGAAAATGTGAGATGTGTATACACACACACACACACACACACACACACACACACACAATGGAATACTATTCAGCCATAAAAAGGAAGGAAATCCTGTCATTTGTGACAACATGAATGGACCTTGGGGGCATTATGCTAAGTGAAATAAGTCAGACAGAGGAAGACAAATACCGTACGTGGAATCTTAAAAAAAATAAATAAATAAACTCAGAAAAAGAGATAAGAGTTGTGGTTACCAGAGGCAGGGGGTAAGGGGTAGGGAAATTGAATGAAGGTGGTCAAAATGTACAACTTCCAGTTATAAGATAAATAAGTACTAGGGATGCAATGTATAATATGATGACTATAGTTAACACTGCTGTATGATATATTTGAAAGTTGCTAAGAGTAAATCCTAAAAGTTCTCATCACAAGGAAAAAAATTTTTTTTTCTTTTTTTCTGGTATCTATAAGAGGTGATGGATGTTAATTAAACTTATTGTAGTAATCATTTTGCAATATATGTAAGTCAGCTCATTATGCTGTCTACTTTAAACTTATACAATGTTGAATGTCAATGATATCTCAATAAACCTTTAAGAAAAAAAGACTCTTAACTGCAGTCCATCTTACTATACCTGTAAAGTTATTTTAAATCACACCTCTTGATGGACAGTAAATGTCAGAATTAAATCTATATCTGTTCTTTTGAAAAAATATAATTTGTAGCCTTAGAAATATAACAATATAGCATCTTAATAGAAGTCTTAATAAAGGTCAGCAAATAAAATCACTCATGTGAAGGCAGTGTTGTACTGTAATCACTGGAGAGAGAAGAATCTGCCCAGTTTTTGAAGTTTCATTGAAGATAACATATCCTAGTGACTCACAACTTATCATTTCATTGTTGACCTACTGAGATAATTTGGCAAATTACACTTCCGCTTCCATATGGCTCTGTGATTTATATAAATTACTTATAAAACCCTATGAATGAGCAGTTACAGAGGGTTGCATATTAAATGAAAATTTCGACATTAGGAGATAATATGGTAGTTTGATTTTGAGAGAATCTCTTTCTTTTTTTAGGCTCAACAACAACATATAACACCAATAAATCTGTCTTGGGCAAAATAACTTTAGAGGTTATACTGCCTTGATAATTAAAACATTACAGTCATTTCAACCTGCCTAAAAATGGTAAAACTGATAAATCACTTTTCTGACCATTCTTTCTACTCAAAAGGCTGAAAGACCTGGATCTCTACCCTGTCACATCATTTCCATCCTGAGACTTATAGGTTGACATTGTTCCCAGAGAAACAAATTCTCTTAGTGCAATATACTTAATTAATAAGCAAAGGAATATAGTAATTTATTCTAATAGTCTCATAACCTTTAAGGTATCTAATATAAAGATATTTTATATTTAGTTTAGAGAGCATGTGATGCTAAGTTCTCATGTCCAGTCAACAGAACTTTTAACACAACTGGAAAGAAGTGAAAATAACTTATTCCTGAATTATATCATAAGGATACAAATGAAAACTTTAATATTATTTTAGGAATCACACAGACAGAACACACAGACATGTGGTGAACACTAGACCTGGAGTCAGGAAACCTGTGGCCAAGAAAAAATTACCTACATGAACTTGGGAAAGTCATTTAATTGCTCTCAGAGCCACAGTTTTTGCTCCAATGGTTCCCAAACTTCAATGTACTTAAGAATTATCTAGGGAAGAATTTTTAAATTCTGGATTTGCAAGCTCTACACCCAAAGATCTTATTCATTAGGAGAGAAATGATATCAAAGAATCTGCATTTTTAACAAATACCTCTGAAGATTCTAATGCAGTAAAGACAGAGACTATATACATTGATAAACACAGTCCTAAATAATATGGGAATGAATAGCTACTTAACCTATATCATAGAGTTGTTATTTGGATCTAATGAAAAAAGCAAGTAAAATAAGCAGAGATGTTTATATAAATTTATACGTTTTATAGAAAATTTATGTGTATTAGGTGATATGTTTGCTTTCCTGAAATTCCACTCTAACTACAGAGTTTATTAAGGTTGAGTTACTACAGACAGATATTAGTGAGTTTAATAAGACTGGCAGTTAAATATATCAAAATCAATTGCTTATACACTGACAATAATCAACTAGAAAATAGAATGGTAAAACATCCCATTCATATAGCACACTACACCTCCCTGAAAAAAAATATTTTAAATACGCAGTAATAAACTTAATAAGAAATGTGTAGGAAGATATTGTTAAAAGAGGTTAATTCTACCCAAATTAGTCTATAAATTTAATAGAGTCAGTGGAATTTTGAGGTAGGGAGAACCTGACACAATGATCCTAAGGTTCACGTGAAAAAATAAATATTTGAGGACACACAAATTTTGAAAGAGTGATAAGGAGGGTGTCTATATATACACAACTCTCTATATCACTATACATAAAATAGTGACAGCATTTCAAGTAGGTGAGGAGACAGTGGTTCACTTAACAAATGGCTTTGGGACAACCAGTTACTCATTTTGAAAAAAAAAAAAAAGTTAGTTCCCTGTATAATATACTTAAACTAAAACAAATTCTATATGAATTAAGGATTTAAATATAAAGTATGGGGACTTCCCTGGTGGCACAGTGGTTAAGAATCGCCTGCCAGTGCAGGGGACACGGGTTCAATCTCTGGTCCGGGAAGATCCCACATGCTGCGGAGCAGCTGAGCCCGTGCACTGTAACTACTGAGCCTGTGCCCTGGAGCCCACGAGCCACAACTACTGAGCCCGCGTGCCACAACTATTGAAGCCTGCACGCCTAGAGCCTGTGCTCCGCAACGATGAGTGGCGCCTGTTCGCCACAGCTAGAGAAGGCCCACGCACAGCAACGAAGACCCAATGCAGCCAAAAATGAAACTAATTAATTAATTTAAAAAATATATATATATAAAGTACAAAAGGTACCGGAAGAAAGCATAAGCAATAGTGAGTATAATTTTGGGATAGAGAAGGCCTTTCTAAGCATGATACATAAAAAATCAAAAGCTTCTGTATAGGGAAAGAATACAAACTGATAAAAGATTTAAAAAACTGTAAAAGAGGACTAGCAATATATATGACAGGCAAAGGCCTCTTCCATATCTGTAATAAAAAGGTGAACACCCAAAAGAAAAATGCACAATGGAAATAAACAGGCAACTCACAAAGAAATAGAAATGGTCAAAAAAGTCTCACTAGTCACAGGACATAAACATAAAAGGGCAATCACATAACAGACTGACAAAGCTTAAAAAGAATCTTAACCGTATCTGTTGTAAGTGTGGTTAGACTGACACTCCTACACTGCTAGTGGAAGCATGAAATGATATTTTTCTGGAGGACAATTTGGTAGTATATATCAAAAGTCTCTAAAAGTACTAAACACTTTTATATGCTGTTAGTGAAAGTATAAATGTGTACAACTTTTCTGGAGGGCAGTTTGGCACTATTTACCAAAATTTAGAATGTACAGGCCCTTTGATCTAGCAATTCCACTTCTAGGAATTTTATCTAGAAGACAGGCTCATAAAGATACATATACAAGGATATTCATTGAAGCACTGTTTATTATAGCACAGAACTGAAAACAACCTAAATGCTAATCAAAAAGGAACTAATTAAATAAACCACAGCATATCCACACAATGAAACATCATACAACCATTTTATAAAATGAGGTATGTCTATATTTCTTCATACAAGATGTACAAGATATGTTCAATGAAAATTGCAAGGTGCAAAATAGTATATGTATAGTATAATCCCATGCGTGTAAAGAGAAAAAAAAAAGAGATAGGTATTACATAGGCTTGAAAATGCACTGAAAATTTCTAGAAGAATACACAAGAAAGTGCTAATACTTTCTCTGAGGAGGGGCTGGGATTCTGAGCATTGTAATTTTTGTACCTTGTGACTTTTTATTACTATGAACATATATATTACTTTTGCTATAAAAAAACAAGCTTAAAACAACTACCACTCCCTGACCTGGCAGTACTGCTTTCAGGAATATATTGTAAGGAAATAAATGGAGAGACAATCAAAGATATAAACACAAGAATATTCATCACAAAAAGAGTGGATACAAGTTAAATCACTCAAAAAATGAGGATTGGTAAAATAAATGATGACCCATGTATTCAATGGAATACTATACAGCTATGAAATTTAAATTTTCTGACATACAAAGACAGTCAATAATATACTGAATAAGTCTTTTTTTGTTGTTTTCGAAGGAGACACAGACAGACGAAAGTGTGTATGTTTGCATAGGAAAAAGTTTGGAAGACTATATAAAGTTATCTTGGAGAGTATTAATTCTGACAGTGTTATGATGTTTTGCTATACTTTATGAAGTTTTCTACAGTGAATATGTTGTTTACTGAAAGAGAGTGACTGGCAACCCATGTGGGATCAAACACATAAATCCTAGGAATTAGACAATTCAGCTTGCTGCCTATGTATATTCCTCAAAAAAGTTCAAATTCCACTTTGGTTAATCCAATCCTGTTAGAATCCTGGGATACGTCTAGTTCTAGCAAGCTGTTTCACAAGGGTCATATGATACCTGATGTTTATGAGAAGATTTAAGTTTATTAGAAAAAGAGGCACTAAAACTGAATGAGCCTTCTGAAAATGTATGTTAAAATCTTGTTCTCTATAACATTTAAAATTTCAGGATACTTTTGAAAGAAAAGTACTTATCTCTTGTTAGCACCTTCCATCTTCAGCTGCCTAGAGTGCAAGATAAATGCTTTTCTGTAAGAGTCCAAGAAGTTCAAGTAGAGATTATGCTCCCAAAATTTATCATTAACTTGCACAAACTGTCTACTGAATGACCTAGCAGTAGTAAAACTTTTTCTGGTATGACCAGCAAATTCCAGTAAAGTGAAAAGGCTTTTTTGTTTGTTTTGTTTTGTTAATATATGATTCCCCATTTTTAACTGAAAAGGGCATTCCTATGACTTTCCACATGATACGAGAGTTAATAAAGTTACATTTACTTTCATTAATTGAATTGCACTTTATATGCTACCAAGTTGATAATATAGGTCTTAAAAGGATAATTCGTTCCCTTTATTTCTGCCTGTGAGAGCTGACAGATCAGAACAAATATTAACACTAACCAACAGCATGTCTATTAATTTGGTGAGAGCTGGCAAGAAAGGGCGGGGGTGGGAGGGAGAGAGAACCATCCCATTACTTCCAAACTTCCCTCGTGCTGCTCCTTTATAAACTAAAACTTCCCTACACGTCCAAACCCTGGCACCCACTGATCTCCTTCCCTTCCTATAGTTTTGCTTTTTCAGATTGTCATATAAATGGAATCATACATTATGTAGCCTTTTTAAGTCTGGCTTCTTTCACTTAGCTAAATGCATTTTAAGATTCACCTATGTTATCGCATGAATCAACAGGTAGTTCCTTTTTTTGTCATAAAGTAATATTCCACAGTGTGGATATACAACAGTCTGTTTATCCATCAGTTGAAATAACTGGGTTGTTTCCAATTTGGGGTGATTAACGCTGAATAATGCTGCTATAAATATTCATGTAACAGGTTTTTGTACGAACATAAGTTTTATTTCTCTTGGATAGATACCTAGAAGATTGCTGAGTAATATGGTAAAAATATGTTTAATTTTGTAGGAAACTAACAAACTGTCTTCCAAAGTGGCTATACCATTTTTCATTCCCACCAGCAATGTATGAAAGTTCCAGTTGCTCTGTCTTGCTAACATTTGGTATTGCCGGTTTTTTGTTTTGACATTCTAATAGGTGCATCATAGTATCTCATTGTGATTTTTTTTTTTTTACTTTACTTCTCAGAGCATTTTTAGATTCAGAGCAAAACTGAATGAAAAGTACAGAGATTTCCCATTTACTCCTTTCGCCCCCACATACAACCTCCCCCACTATCAACATCCTGAATCAGATTGGTACATTGGTTACAATCACCACTGTGGTTTTAATTTGCATTTCTCTAATGGTTTTAATTTGCATCTGCCTAATTTGCATTTCCTTTATTTGCTATTTGTGTATCTTCTAGGTGAAGTGTCTATTCAGATCTTTTGCCCATTGGATTGTTTATTTTCTCATTGTTGATATTTAAGGGTTTTAAAATTTTATTCTGGATATAATTTTTTGCAAATATTTTATCCCAGTCTGTGACTTGACTTTTCATTTTGCTTCACAGAACAAAAGTTTTTGATTTTAATAAAGTCCATGTATCCATTTTTTCATTTATGGATTATGCTTTGGGGATAATACAGATTTTTAATCACATTTCTTTGTTTATGTCTTTCCTTATATAGAGTAACATTTCTCCTAACTAGCAGCCTCGGACATAAAGCTGAGAACAAATAAAAATTGCCATCAATTCTGTTTAATGCGTACAGAGTTTTAGCTTGGGAAGATAAAAAAAGTTCCAGAGATGGATGGTGGTGATGGTTGGTTGCATAACAGTGTGAATGTACTTAATGTCACCAAACTGTACACTTAAAAATGGTAAGTTTTGTTATATAATTTTACCATAATAAAAAGAAAAAACTGCCATCGAGCAACAATATGTCAGGAAAGTCTCTGTTCTAAAGCTCACAGACACTGTTTGGCAGCAGTGAAACCAAGGTAATGGAGCCAAAGCTTCACTTTGGACCCATGGATGATGAATGAGGGTCCATTTCCAAGATGAGAGGTAGCCAGCCAAAAGGGACATTGCCCAGCATTTTACAGAAAGGTTGTCTCATTTAGTCTTCATACTTATAAGGAAGAAACTATACTATGCTTCTTTCACAATTAAGGGAACTGAGGCTTAGAGGGCAAAGTTGCCTGTTCAAGTTCATGTTTGAGTCAGTAAATCAAGGAGTGAAGATGAGAGAAAACCACCAGACAATCTGATCCGAGAGCTCTCACTCCAGACCATTCCCTTACACTGTTTCCAAATCCATGAAGAAAAACTCTCTCTATTCAGCTTTTATTTTGAGATATATAAAAGTTTTAGGAAATTACAAATAATTTAACAAACATTCCGTGGGGATTGTTAAATGTAATTTCACTAGATTGATTTCCCAACGTACATTGAAGCAAGATAAGCTATATGCTATCTTTTACCTTGCAGTAGAGTGGGTAACACCTCTACACCTCAAGTCAAATGGCTTGGTGTCAAACCCTGGCTCTGGCTTTGTGCTGAAATAACATGCATATTAATTCATGTGAATAAAATTTTCAATTTGGGGGTGATAAAATCATATAGCACTAGAAGCTCATTCACTCAAAATGCGTTACTTATCCTATCTCAAAGCTCCAAAATATGCATAAGCCTCTTTGTTATTGTGAAGACCCAGCAATGCTTAGAATAGTATTTTGAATCTCTATAAAACTTAGCTATTCTTGTTTATAAAAAAGAGTTACCTTGGACATATCACTTCAACTATAAAATGGTAAGTATTTAAGAACAATAGCTCTGGAATCAGGCTACCTTAGTTTTAATCCTAGCTCTGCTACTTGCCACATTTTAAGCCCTGGGCCTGTCACTTTTTCTCTTTAAGCTTCAGTTTTCCATGGCTGAAAATAAGAATAATTATAACATTACTATGAGGTTAAAATGAGGCAATCTATGCAAATTGCTTAGTATAGTCCCATGCACAGTAAGCCATCAGTGCACATGAACTGCTATTGTTTTTTATTAGCAATATTAAAATGTGTAAGTAGCATTAGGAATCAAATCATGGCAAGAGCATTTTGCAAATCTGCAGAGACAGCAATACTCTAAGTAATCAATTCTTAGAGAACTGTAACTTATCTCATCTGATGCTCATAAACATAGACCACTTCGTCAAAAGCTACCCTCTGCCAGTCCCTCTGGATCACAATCTTCTTGTTTTATATTTCATCATTACCACTTATTGCTATTTGATATCTATTTTCTCTGTTTACTTATTTAGTGTCTTCTCCTTCCAAAATGTAAGCTCCATGAGAGTAGGGAGGCATAACGGTTAAAAAGACAGACTCGAGAGCCAGACTGACTGGATATGATTCCAATCTCTGCGGCTTCCTAGCTGTGTGACCTCGGGCATATTACTGAAGCTCTCTGCCTCAGTTTCCTTATCTGTAAGAGAGGGATAGTAATAGCATCTGTTTCATAGGGTCGTTATGAGAATTAAATGACTTTATATAAAGCACTTAGCAAAACCTAGCACACAATAAGCACTCAGTAAATGCTACTATTATTATCGACCTACTTCACTGCTGTCGCTCCAGCAGCTTGAACAGTCCTTGGCATAGAGCAGGCACCCAATAAACATTTACCGAATAAATGAATTAGAAGAGCTCAATGCTGAGCCAGCCTTATAGCTCAAAAGTGTTCCTAAAAGAAAGAGTTGGGGATGAGGGAGAGAGACTAGGGTAAGGTACCTTCTGTGGGGTTAAAGCCTCTGTTCCAAACCCATCTTCCACCCTAAGTAAAAAAGGGCACTGGTCACCATGGGATATCATCTAAATTCTAGAACTACCTTTGGCAGCTAGAGAAGTCCCTGGGTACCACCTCTTTCTGCAGCTAACATTTATTGAGTGGTTACTATGAGTAGTACTTTGCATGTATTAACTAATTTAACCCTTACAACAACCTTGAGGTAAACACTACAATTACCCCCATCTTACAGATGGGAACACAGAGGCACAAATAGGTTAAGTAACTTTAGCAAGGTCACGTAGCTAGTAAGTAGCTAAGCCTGAATTCAAACTCAAGAAGTCTAGTTCTAGAGCCCATGCTTTTAGCAGCTAGCTGTCTTTTTCACTGTAGAACACTGACATGTTAGTGTCTGGAATTCTTTTCTCTAGGGTCATTTGTTTTTCAAGAGAAGAATTCTCCAATCTCCTGCCTGGGAAGCATATACCAGGACACTATGTTTGGAGCAAGGTGAGGGGAAGGGGCTGACCATTCAGTCTGCAGCCTTCCACTCAATCACCCTGTTCTCAGCCCTGTGTTTCAGTGTCCTCCACTCTGCCCATCATCTGAGAGCTCAGAGCCTTTCAGGTTCACTTAGTCCAGAGACTCTCCTCCTGGTCTCCTACCACCCAGGGCAGGTGGGGGTGGGGGGCAGGCAGGTGGATCACCTTACTGCAGCAGAAAATGGAAGATACCTGAGGGGTCCAACCCCATTCTGTCAGTTTTTAAAACATTTCCCTTATTTTTAGCCCTGGATCACCTGCTTACCTTTTAGGAAAAACCACTTACCTTCAAGTTCTAAGCCTCTCATGAGTACTGTGTGATAAAAGAACTCACTTCTCATTGGTATCCTTCTGCAGGCAGGGCCCCCCCTTCCTCTGCTTCCTACCTTCCAATGATGTGTTCAAACCACACCTGTGCTGATGTCCCTCTCCTGTTCTATTTGTCCTTGCAGGTTTAAGCCTTTTAAAAGTTGTTTACTGACATATTAGTGGAGTGTGAGAAGGACAAGAGCTAAACATGTGCAGTCAGCTGACCATGTTTAACCCCATGTATTACTTTTATAATGATATTTAAAGGGTAGACTTCAGCTATCTGGAAAATTAACTTCTGCAAAATGCCTCATTTCTCAACGATGATCAATAAAAGGTACTATAGATCACAAAAGACCATGGGTTGCACTTGGAGGCAATTTCATGGGATTCCCAGAGGCTCACCTAAAACTCCTCTACTCAATATAGAAGATCCTATTAAACCCCCCAAAGTTGTTACGTTTTAATTCCAAAACCAAAAATCTATAACTCTAGAGGCATTTGTTAAGATCACTTTACAGAGATGGAAAAAAAAAAAAGCTCTATTACTTTCTACAAATGTATATAGTGAGCCAAGGTTTTCCTTTGGTTCTCTGAGACCGAAAAGTTTTGAGACAAAAGAGTCTGGAGATAAAGGCAAAAAGGGATCTAGAGTTGAAACCGGAGAGACATTATGAGTAGAATATTCCAGAAATCCAAAGGAATAAGTTTCTAAGTGCAGCCTCCACTGTTAAGTGATACAATGAAAATATGTATGATGTCTTTGAAAGCCTGGATGTTATAGACTCTTCTATAAGCAGAACAAGGGCTTTGGCATTGATAATGGGGTTTTTGTTTTTTTGGTTTTAACCAAAATATATATTTTTTAATTTTTAAATTTTTATACAAATTTTAAAGGTTACTTTCCAATTACAGTTATTACAAAATATTGGCTATATTCCTCATGTTGTACAATACATCATTGAGCAGATCTTACACCCAATAGTTTGTACCTCCCACTCCCCCACCCTTATATTGCCCCTCTCACTCACTGGTAACCACTAGTTTGTTCTCTATGTCTGTGAGTCTGTTTCTGTATTTTTATATTTACTAGTTTGTTGTATTTTTTAGATTCCACATATAAGTGATATCATACAGTAACTGTCTTTCTCTGACGTATTTCACTTAGTATAATGCCCTCCAAGTCCATCCATGTTTTTGCAAATGGCAAAATTTCATTCTTTTTTATGGCTGAGTAATGTTCCATTGTATATATATACCACAGCTGCTTTATCCATTGATGATGGTTTTTTACTGAGATATTTTTTCTCTGGACTACCCTCCCTCTTAACTAACAGACTGCATTCAGAAAACTGTTCAGCAGAGTTAGAGGTATAGCTAATGACTCCAAAGGACAAATGCCTCCCACAGAGATGAAGTCTATAACTCTGTCTTCATTAACACTATTTAATCAGCCAAACCAAAAAGGTACCAAGTAGATTTATACCACCAACCCCATACACGCCAGCATTCAACTCATGTTGGAGGATACTGTAATACTCAGCATATGTGGTATAGCTTGGTGACCCACTTTGCTGATTAAGCAAAGATATCTCCCCTATCATCAGGTAAGAATATAATCAATTGTGCCAGTACTTTTTTTTTTTAAAGCAGCTAACATGTTGATAGAAAAAGTATTTTGTCTTAATTTTTATAGTTGAAACATTCATGTGGTATAACTAAAACCTAAAAAAAAATACACATCCATTTTTCAGAATATTTTGACTTTTCCTAACGTCCATATTTCTCATGAATTTTCTTTTTATCAAATCAAGGTCTAAAGAACAATTTTCAGCATGAAGTAATCAAATACTCCATAAAGATAGCCCAGATCTATATCCCCACCCACACCCAACTTCTCAATTCCTTTAATGTCCTGTTTTACAGACTTTGGTTAACAAAGGTGAAAATATGATAACGCTCCTCTTGTTCAAAGTTGAATCACTATCAGAATAGATAAGGATGAAAAATTATGTACTGGAAATGTATGGGAGTTCAGTTTATAAAAAGGAACTAGCAATTCAAAATTGTCAAGGACAACTGTTTAGCCAGGTATTTTTATATAGATGAATGAGAACAAATTCAGAGAAGGCCTACATCACTTCACATCCTTAAGAGTTTTTAATTGGCAATTTTCAAGTGCTTTGTTATCACAAGCAGAAGCCCTAATACTGATGGCTATATCAAATCCACTGAATTGCTGAGAAAAAATGTTATTTTAAACTCAATGTACAGTTGTTGAACAGAAATCAAGACAAATAGCCATCAACAATAGTTACTATTTTTAGAATTTGAAGTGCAAATTCATTACGATTGTCAAGAAGATTTTTTTTTCAGAATTCATTCCTTAGTTCTGTGATTCTGTGCTTTGTTAGGAAGCACTAGGATGAACTTTGTCATCTCACAAAACAAAGACTCTAAAATAGGCTGAGAAATTCAAGAAATAATCCCATTTACCATTGCATCAAAAAGAATAAAATACCTAGGAATAAACCTACCTAAGGAGACAAAAGACCTATACCCCCAAAACTATAAGATGCTGATGAAAGAAATCGAAGATGACACAAAGAGATGAAAAGATATACCATGTTCTTGGATACGAAGAATCAATATTATCAAAATGACTATACTACCCGAGGCAATCTACAGATTCAATGCAATCCCTATCAAATTACCAATGGCATTTTTCACAGAAATAGAACAAAAAAATCTTAAATTTATATGGAGACACAAAAACCCCGAATAGCCAAAGCAATCATGAGAAAGAAAAACAGAGCTGGAGGAATAAGGCTTCTTGACTTCAGACTACACTACAAATCTTCAGTCATCAAAACATTATGGTACTGGCACAAAAACAGAAATATAGATCAATGGAACAGGATAGAAAGCCCAGATGTAAACCCACGCACCTATGGTCACCTAATCTATGACAAAGGAGGCAATGACTATACAGTGGAGAAAATACAGTCTCTTCAATAAGTGGTGCTGGGAAAACTGGACAGCTACATGTAAAAGAATGAAATTAGAACACTCCCTAACACCATACAAAAAGATAAACTCAAAATGGATTAAAGACCTAAATATAAGACCAGATACCATAAAGCTCTTAGAGGAAAACATAGGCAGAATACTCTTTGACATATATCGCAGCAATATCTTTTTCGATCCATCTCCTAGAGTAAGGGAAATAAAAACAAAAGTAAACAAATGGGACTTAAACTCAAAAGCTTTTGCACAGCAAAGGAAACCATAAACAAAATGAAAAGACAACCCACAGGGACTTCCCTGGTGGTCCAGTGGTTAAGAATCTGCCTTCCAATGCAGGGGATGTGGGTTTGATCCCTGGTCAGTGAACTAAGATCCCACATGCCGTGGGGCAACTAAACCCACATGCCACAACTACTGAGCCCGCATGCTCTAGAGCCCGTGCACCACAACTAGAGAGCCCAGGTGCTCTGGAGCCCGTGCACCACAACTACAGAGCCCACACACCACAACTAGAGAGCCCACGTGCCACAACTACTGATCCCGTGCACTCTGGAGCCTGCAGGCCACAACTAGAGAGAAGCCCGTGCACCTAATGAAGAGCCCACACACCGTAACAAAAGATCCCGCATGTCGAAATGGAGATCTCGTATGCCACAACTAAGACCCGATGCAGCCAAATAAATAAATAAATATTTTAAAAAAGAAAAAAGACAACCCACAGAATAGGCCAAAATATTTGCAAATGATGCTGCAGAAAAGGGATTAATCTCCAAAATTTACAAACAGCTCAGGAAGCTCAATATCAAAAAAACAAACAATCCAATCAAAAAATGGGCAGAAGACCTACATAGACTTTTCTCCAAAAAAGACATACGGATGGCGAAGAGGCACAGGAAAAGATGTTCAACATCGCTAATTATTATTAGAGAAATGCAAATCAAAACTAAAATGAGGTATCACTTCACACCAGTCAGAACGGCCATCATCAAAAAGTCTACAAACAATAAATGCTGGAGAGGGTGTGGAGAAAAGGGAACCCTCCTACACTGTTGGTGTGAATGTAAATTGGTACAGCCACTATGGAGAACAGTACGGAGTTTCCTTAAAAAACTAAAAATAGAGCTACCATATGATCCTGCAATCCCACTCCTGGGCATATATCTGAAGAAAAACATGGTTCAAAAGGATACATGCACACCAATGTTCTTTGCAGTGCTGTTTACAATAGCCTAGACATGGAAACAACCTAAATGTCCATCGACAGAGCAATGGATAAAGAAGATGTGGTACACATAATAAGAATGAAATAATGCCATTTGCAGCAACATGGATGGACCTAGAGATTGTCATACTGAGTGAAGTCAGAGAAAGAGAAATATCGTATGATATTGCTTACATGCAGAATCTAAAAAGAAATGATACAAATGAACTGATTTACAAAACAGAAACAGACTCACAGACTTAGAGAATGAACTTATGGCTACCGGGGGGAAGGGTTGAGGGATGGGATAGATTGGGAGTTTGGGACTGACATGTACACGCTGCTATATTAAAAATAGATAACCAACAAGGACCTACTGTACAGCACAGGGAACTCTGCTTAATACTATGTAATAACCTAAATAGGAAAAGAATTTGAAAAAGAATAGATACATGTATATGTATAACTGAATCACTTTGTTGTACACCTGAAACTAACACAACATTTTTAATCAACTCTACTCCAATATAAAATAAAAATTTTGTAAATAATAATAATTAATTGAGTGCTTTATGTTCAAAAAATAAAATAAAATAGGCTGAAATCTTTAGAAAGTTGGTTCTGGTAGAGTAAAAAAATATTCTTTACTACAAAGAGCTATTTTTTCCCCATTTTAAACATGCAGTTTTCACAAAGTGGATGCTTCCCTTCAGTTAGTTAATAATTTAAAGGGGGTTCACCTTCTTAATTCTTAAAAACCCATGGGGAGTCAAGCTATAACTAAATCTTAAATTTTGGTTTAGTGTATTCTGTTGGGTCTTTGAAATAAATTATTAAAGCACTCCTTCTCTTGACTTACCTGCCCTTTTTTTCTACTTCTGATCAAGGGTTCATGTGCACAAACACACACATACATATACATAAGACACAGACTGAACTTACTAACATCTTTCAGCTAAAAACTAATTCTGACAACACCTCCTTTTGAAAAAGGTATGGCTATGAATGTGGGACATTAAAGTTGAACACAGCACAGAGAAAGATGAACAGATCAAATTAGGAAAAGTATAAGTATCTATGTTCAAAGATGATACTGCCATACTTTGGTGCGAAACAAATACCTGGCTAGATACTCGCAAATCAGTCTCTTCAACATGCACACACAATAATGAGTTTGATGGAAACGGCTGGATTAATCCGAAAAGCTTCATATCATAATTATAAGCCAAGTTCCTAAAAAGTGGGTAGAACTTGGGCAATATACAAAGACATATATGGAGAACTAAAGCACCAGTTGAATAGAGGAAAAAGTCTTACATGGGAGCAGGAAAGCAGGTTTTCCAAGTCAGAATCGAGGGTGCAGGTAGGATTATAGCAGGAAATAAGAATAACATAACTTTACATTCATATAGCACATTTCTGTTTACAAAGAAATCTTTCAAAAATTATTTCATTGGAGGGACTCCCCTGGTGGTCCAGTGGTTGCCCGTGTGCCACAACAACAGAGCCCACGTGTTCTGGAACCCATGCACAACTAGAGAGAAGCCTGTGCACTGCAACAAAGAGCCCGCATGCCGCAACTAAGACCCGATGCAGCCAAAAAATATATATATATATATATATATATATATATATATATATATATATATATATAAATAGATTTTTTGAAGACAACAGGTATATTCATTAGGCTGGACATACATCTTTGGCATCAGACAGACTTGGACTTGAATCCAAATTCTGTTATTTATTAGCTCTGTGACCTCCAGCAAATTGTTTGATCTCTCTGAGGCTCAGTTTCCTCATCAGAAAAATACAGATAACTCTTACTCATGGGACTGTTAAAAGGAGTATATCAGATAACATATGTAAAGTGCTTGTCACATAATTCCATCTCCTCTCAACCTTACAAACATTGCTAAGTGCCCAGTATATTTTTAGGTTCTGTGCTAGGCCCAGCTGGGGATACAAAGGTGAATGAATATGACATGGGCTCTGCTTTCAAGGGGCTCAGAGATGAAGGAAGGGAGTTCAGTGAAGACTTCACAGAAGAGATGCTTTAATTGTGTCTTTTTCCTTCCTTTAAAATATAAGGAAGGGACTTCCCTGGTGGTCCAGTGGGTAAGACTCCGCATTCACAATGCAGGGGGCCTGGGTTCGATCCCTGGTCAGGGAACTAGATGCTGCATGCATGCCACACCTAAGAGTTTGCATGCCACAACTAAGAGTCTGCATGCCTCAACTAAGAAGTCCGCATGCCACAACTAAGAGTCCACATGTCACAACTAAGACCAGGCGCAGCCAAAATAAATAATTTTTTTTAAAAAAATAAGAAATAAATATCAACTGGATAAAAAGAGAAAATATAGACAAGCAAATATAAAAATAAACAATAAATCAGTCCACCAACAAGAAACAACTAATGTTAAAATTTTGAGGTAGGGATGTATACGTGTGTGTACGTGTAAGTTTAGGAGGTTATGTGTGTGTATGTATGTATAAGCACACATTTGAAATAAAAATGATATGCTATTCTGTTTTATAACATGCTCCTTTTCATTCAACACTGATGAAAGAAATGTCCACATATCGAGGTATGGGGAAGTCATTCTGGCTTATATATGATTTAACTTGAATTTTATGTTAACTAAAACAGCCTGTTTGTGGCCTATCAAACATACACTGTACATCTGCTTTGATTATTAAAGAAAAGAGCACACTGACCGGAAGTAAAGAATGTCCATGTTAAAAATAAAGATTAAATGCTTCCCTTCCTGGACGTCAATGCTGGTACTCATTCAATGATAAGCCTCCTTTCCAGGTGCCAATGCCATACTGACTAGTTGTGTACATGCTGATCTGTTCTGGGTTTTTGGGTTTTTTTTTTTGAAACCTTGAAGGAATGTATCCCTGATTTGGTTGATGTTCTTTATTCTGACAAGATATAAAACCATGCTGAAAACGATGCTTCTCTGGAGCAGTTCCTCAGAGTCATCTGAGAGGCTGTCTCTGGGCTATAGCCCTCAGTTTGGATCAAATAAAACTCTCTTCCTATTATAGAATGTTTATTGATTATTGATCAACAACACTATAATGAACATTTTTCTATGTCAGTAAATATTAATATATAATAATACCTAATATTTTTTACTATTTTAATCTTCACAACCCAATGGGATATGTACTATTATTAACTCCATTTTACAGATAATGAAATTGAGACACAGAGAGGGAAAGAAACGTTCCCAGGGTCACACAGCTATTAAGGGACACAATCAAAATTTGAACCCAAGCATAGTCTAGAGTCTGTGCTTTTAATCACCAATACATATGCCGCAATTTTAAAAAGCTGAATACACTGTGGAAAACGTTATCGAGGCAGCTCAAAAAACTAAAAATAGAACTACCATATGACCCAGCACTTCCATTACTGGGTATATATCTACTAAGAACAAAAATACATTCGAAAAGATATATGCACCCCAAAGTTCACAGCACCATTATTTACAATTGCCAAGATATGGTAGCAACCTAAGTGTCCATCAACAGAGGAATGGATAAAGATGTGGTGTACACACACACACACACACACACAATGGAACATTACTCAGCCATACAAAAGAATGAAATTTTGTCATTTGCAACAACATGGATGGACTTGGAGGGTATTATGCTTGGTGAAATAGTCAGACAGAGAAAGACAAATACTGTATTATATCACTTATATGTGGAATCTAAAAACTACAACAAACTAGTGAATATAACAAAACAGAAACAGACTCACAGATATAGAGAACAAACTAGTGGTTACCAGTGGGGAGAGGGAAGTGGGGAGGGGCAACACAGAGGTAGGGGATTAAGAGCTACAAACTACTATGTATGAAATAAATAAGCTACAAGGATATATTGTACAACTCAAGGAATATAGCCAATACTTTATAATAACCATAAATGGAGTATAACCTTTAAAATTGTGAATCACTACATAGTACACACTGCTCTTAGGGCTTTACATGTATTAATTCATTGAAATCCCACCGTTATTGCTGCCATTTTGGAAACCTGAAGGAACTGAGGCACAAAAGGAAAGAGACCAGCTCAGGGTCATATAAGCAGTAAACAGAGGAGCTGGGGTTCTAACCCAGGCAGTGTGGGCCTGAGGCCCCACTCTTAACCCTATATTATACTGCCTCCCCAAAACAGTAGATCACAATACAATGGTGATGTTATGCCTTCAAAATATCAAGAGAATAATATCCAATAATCCAGAAAATGTAACCAGCAATGTCCCAATTTATGCTTGCTTATTAACTTTCATTATATGTTCTCTTAGTACAGTTTAAGTTCTAAGCATGCTATAAATATCGAAGTCTGGCCAAGTTCAAAGATGTGTTTATTGTAAAGATGAAAAAAACACATAGTCCATTTCTTTTCCTGGAAGACTCTGAGAATACAAATAAGACTAATACCATTTTAAGTATTAGGTCATTTAGCTTATCGTTAAAAAATGTAATTAGCTAAAAACAAAACTATGGTCTTTACTTTTGAACTTCATTTGAAAGTACCAAGGAAATTTTGAGGTAATGATACTTTAATTTTTAATCATCAAATCAATTTGCTCTTTCATACTTTCAAATAAAATAAATAAGTGTTTCCCTCTTTAGGACAAACAAGGAACTTAATTCCAATAGACCTAATTTTGCTCAAATGTCTAGGTATTTTTTTAAAAAATACACTTCCTTTATGTTAGATAAGAGCATAGGTTCTGAAGCCAGACTGACTGGCTTTAAATCTCAGTTTAGCCACTTGCTAGGTCTAGGAATAAAATTTGGCCCTATGAAAGAATATGTCAACACTTACCGAACTGCAAACAATAGACAAAGTACCAGATTTATTTTTTTCATACCAGACAAAGGAACAGTTCCAGTCTCCTTTACTTATGTGCAACCCCCCTCCAAAAAAAGTAAGATTCAAAATCCCATGACTTACCATTTGCCCTAAAGTTAAGAAACAGGAATTCACGGGTTAGTTTTATAATAAACACAGTGGACAAACCCTTAAGCAATCTTTTTTTTAATTGAGGTATAGTTGATTTACAATATTATATAGGTTTCAGGTGTTACAATTTTTAAAGGTTATATTCCCTTATAGTTATTATGAAATATTGGCTATATTCCTTGAGTTGTACAAAATATCCTTGTAGCTTATTTATTTCATACATAGTAGTTTGTAGCTCTTAATCTCATACCCCTATCTTGCCCCTCCCCTCTTCCCTCTTAAGTATCCTCATGACCCCAGAGATCAGCTACAAATTTATCCTAAGTAGTCCTGAGAATTTTGTTCAGTGGGCTCTCTGCTGTGGAATTCTTCCTCTCTGTTCTTCAACCTCTGTTGACACTGTTTCAGGTCTTAACAGAAGCCCTTTTAATGCCCTCCTCTCCTGAGTGGCGGGTAGCACGCTTCAGGTGAATGTTCAAGAGATCAGAAACCATTTCTCCAAAATTACAAGAAATATACAGTGTTCTACAAACTCAGGTGGGAGTAGGGGAAGGAAGTAATTCCAGTATTATTCGTTCCCTATCTGCTTTGGTTGTGACATCAAATGCACAAGCAGATCAGGAACAATTACTAGAGCATAAAACAAAACACTTGAACTTTTTTACAAACAAAATCAACTAAGGTAAATGGTCAGCCTAAAACAATTTCCCTAAGATGTGGAATAACCCATTTATTCCAATTAGTAAATTGTTAAAATGTTCTCCTGATTATAGGTCTGGAAAAGTGGACTTCTACACTAGAGAATTATAAAGTAAAAATAGGTAAAAAAAATTTAATCCTTCAGCCATAGCTATATAATTATAAATATAGATGGAAAACACAGGCCAAAGCACAGCTAATTGGCTCATTTTTTTTTATCATTACTTTATCATAAAAGAAACACGGAAATTATTTACAGGATGAAAGATTTCAGAACTTCAGTGGCAGCTTCACGTGATGCCATTGGGGGAACGGGCAGCTTCACGTGATGCCATTTCAATAGTAACTTATTTTAGTCGACGTATTTTCCAAGAATGTCACCATCTCTAAATAAGAAATAATCCTTGTCATCTAGAACTACTTTGGTGCCTCCATATTCTGGGAGAAGAACTTTATCTCCAACTTTCACACTAACTGGTTGAATCTCTCCACCCTTTCCTTTAGAGCCTGATCCAACAGCTACTACCATTGCTTGCAATACTTTTCCTTGTGATTTTTCTGGAAGCATAATGCCTCCTTTGGTTACAACTTCGGGTGCACTTCTTTCAACTAATACTCGGTCAAAGAGGGGAAGAAACTTTCTAAATGCCTGTCCTGCCATGACTCGGTTTGCCACACTTCGTACTCTAATTGGCTCATTTTATCCTCATTTCCTTCAAGGATAGAAGTATCTGTGAAAATTGATGTAATCTACCAATATCCCACACAAATATGAGCCCACAAAGATGAGGAAATCAATTTTCTTTTTTCTTTTTTTGTTTTTAATTTATTTTTGGCTGCATTCGGTTTTCGTTGCTGCATGCCGGCTTTCTCTAGTTGCAGCGAGCAGGGGCTACTCTTCATTGTGGTGCGCCAGCTTCTCATTGCGGTGGCTTCTCTTGTTGCGGAACACAGGCTTAGGCGCACAGGCTTCAGTAGTTGTGGCACGTGGGCTCAGTAGTTGTGGCTCACGGGCTCTAGAGCACAGGCTCAGTAGTTGTGGCTCACGGGTTTAGTTGCTCCTTGGCATGTGGGATCTTCCCGGACCAGGGCTCGAACCTGTGTCCCCTGCATTGGCAGGCAGATTCTTAATCACTGCACCACCAGGGAAGTCCCAGGAAATAATTTTCTAATAGTGCTGGAGAAACTAGAAACATATTTATGAAACCAGAAACATCCTACCCTTTCACTGTAATGGAACACATTCTAAAAGTATTGTGACACTATTTCTGCTATACTATCTCAGCAAGTAAGTAAGCAAGTTATATCACGTGAAATCAACCTGAATACTGTGATTTATAAATGAAACACATGGTTGCTGGGACAATAGACTGAACTGAAATAGGCCAACTGTCGCCTGCCTCTCCCACCCCCCACCCTCACTGTGATTTATGTCCTAAGAAAGATTTCTGTTTAAAAACAAAACTGTAAAACCTTTAAAAGCTGAACTTCCCTTTAACAAAGATAAGTAGAAGGAATTTTGAGACAAAACTCCCAAATATTGTTCTCATTTATGTCAGTGCCTGTATCATGTCAGACAAACCTCTCCTCACAATTTACTTTCCCAACTGGCGAAAGAAAATTATTTTCACTCATTGGGATGTCAAAAGTCTTGATTAAAGTTTGCCAAGCATTTTTAAATATGTAGATAAAAGCAGTTATAACGAGGAATTTATAAAAAGGAATGTGTTGCCTTAGATCCCTCCAAGAAGTAAAGGTTGTGGTATGTTAGTTAGGGTTATTTTTGCTTGCTCTCTCACTCTCATTTTCAAACAAATTTTACCACTTCTGCATGCATTTTTCAAAGAAAAACAACCTTCTGCATTAGAGACCAGGGCTGTTAACCTATCCTTTGGAGGAATTAGTGTTTAATCTAACGCTACCTAAAGGTCAAGAATCAAGATCTTTCTAAGACTATGATTGTAAAAAAATAGTTTCTATCAGGTTAAGAAGGCCAGTAGAGAAATCATTTTGGAGGAGACAAGGAAATACAGAAATTCCTTGGGGAAAAACTGGAACGCCTTCTGACTTCAGACAGTGTTGTTATTCATTCCCAGCAATTTTTTTAAAAAGATTCTTAAATTATATTTAAGACACGACACTCAATCAGAATTAAAATATAGCAAGCTTTACTTTTTCTCTTTTACATTTGAGTTTACATCAGAATTAAATCTCACACATTAACACTGCTTTTGTCACTTCATGGGTTTTCTTCCTATATATAAGCTTTTTTATTGGCTGGAGGGTAGTCGGATATGGTTGTAAGCTTACCAGTTTTGAATTCTATATTTTTTCCTTTTAAACAGTGACATTTTGGAAGATGTGGCTGTGTTAAAGATGTTGATGTACAATGTATTGCTGGACGCATCTTTCCAGCCCCCCAAGCCTTTGCTCACATTATTTCATGTACCTGGGCTGTCGTCCCCCACCTCCATTCCTGCAAAGCTAAATCCTATCCATTTTTCAAGGCCCAGCTCAAAAGCTCCCTTCCCTACACTCTCATAACACTTTCTGTTTCTAATATACATTACTGAGATTAAAAGGGTGTATCTGTCTTTCCGGAACTACATTGTGAGACCCTTCAGTACAAAAAGGAAAAAACCCTCTCATGTCATGACTGTAGAAACAAGAAAGTTTGAAAGATTAAAAAATAAAATCTCAGTTCAAAATATCCTTTAAAAAGGATGAGATAAGCAATGTAGTTATTCAGTAAGTGGGGCTGCTAGAATCCATTGTCTTCATAACTGAACTCAACTTGAATGCAAACTCTCTTGAGGCTAGGGACTTCATCTTATTTCTTGTGTATACACCTTACCGCCCCCCACAACTCAATATCACCTAATTCAATGTTCTGCACATCTTAAGTCTCAATACAAAGTCATACCACTGTAGATGAAGAGGATGTAATTAAAACAAAAACCAGATGCTGAATAATATTAACCTGCGAAACGATGAAAGAGTTGCCGGTGCTTAGGATAAATAACTTCAACGTCTACAACAAAAAGTGTCAAAGACAAAGATGCCACAGGGTGCAACAAGGATGGAGAGTAACTTTACTGGGAAGGGGTCAGAATAAACAAAATGAAATGGAAACAAGAGTGCTCTCTCAGTTTACTTCATGCTCCCAGAGCGAGACAAGAAGCAAAATATCTAATTTCTTTACATTATTTCATTAATAATGGTGATCAGTCCATGTGACTTCCAAAACCGGGCACAGACCTTCTTGTACCTTCAATTAATTAGGTAACATGGGCTATGGATGGTCAGGACACTTCCTCAGGAGGGGACAAGAAAGCGACAGGGGTCAGGACCCAATCTTCCCTCCTCTATCCCTTGTTAGAGGAGGTAAAACAAGAGTGTAGTGAATACCTTGGTTGTGAAGCGGTGAGAGTTTGGAAACTCCCCCAGATTAAAATCACCTTCTCGCCACACTCGGTAGTACAGACTGACAGTACAGAACACCCCTCCTGTAGAAGGGGACGACGGGAAGCCGACATAGGACTTACCTGTTTTTTCTGTCCTATGGTTAAACCTCCGGAGCTACGCAGCCGGTGGCGGCGACAAATCCAGGCGCGTAGGCTCCGATCTCACACACCAGGAGAAGTCACAGTAGCCGCGGCGGCGATGGCGGCGACGGCGGCGGCGGCGGCGACCGCGACGGCCGCGGTGTCGCCAACTCCTCCCTCCGCTTCTTCCCCGAGCTGCCCGGCCGCCGCTTTTACCCCACCTTCCCCCCCCACTTCCGGGTGATGCCCCGGCCGGAAGCAGCCGGCGAGGCGGTGGAGGACGCGTCACGTGAAAGGGGAAACGCCCAGACTAGAGTCAAGCTTCTCCCGCTCCCTTCTGCGCCTGGCCTGATACACAGCCGCCAGCGAAAGTCTTCCTTTTTGGCACTGCAGAGAGCCCTCTTTCCCGCTCACCAAAGACAAAACAAAAAAACCCCCACCAAAATCTGCAGTTTCCTAACCTGAAGCCAAGAAGTACCTTAGACCTACTTATAAATCTTCTTCTGGATAGTTCAGCCTCTCACAGCATGACATTAACGTGCTCCTGTTAGACTGTGTAGCCTGACTCCAGATGAATTTACCCTCATCCCTCAATTGAAAAATGATCTCTGCGCGCTCTCCGGTGAGGTCGTGGGAAACCGCGCTCATTCGCGCAAAATGGAATTCGCTTTGCTTCACTTCCGTGTTTCTCCAACAGAAAGGTGAACAGATGTGCATCAAAAGTTTAAAAACAAATCGGTGGCTGAGGCTTGGAGGAGTGACATTAGGTTCTGAGTGAGAATACCACACTTAGGTAAACTTGGAAGGCCCAGGAGGCTAAAGCTTTTCTGCAAAACAGATGCGGGGGACACTGAGGGGTCTGTCCCAGCTCAGCATCCAGCCGACAAATCTTGTCAGTGGATTCTGCCCTGCTGTCCACCGTACCAATGCAGTCAGTCAAGCTGGGCGGCGGAGCCTTGGGTTTTGCTTTCCCGAAGAATTGGTTCGTCTTAGGCGGCCACGGAGAAAACCCAAACACTGGAGCAAAACCAGAAACGGAAGCAGAGCACACCATTTCCTTTTGAGGAAACTAGTGAACTTACATGATTGTTAGCATTCAAGGAAAAGCTACTTTATTCCCTGGCAGATTGTACAGCAGATGTCTAGAACTTATTCATCTTGCATAACTGAAACCTTATACCCATTGGTTAGCAACTCCCCATTTCCCCCTACCCTCTGCCCCCCTGGCAACCACCATTCTATTCTCTGCTTCTATGAGTTTGACTATTTTAGATACCTCATCTAAGTGGAACCATGAAGTATATGTCATTCTATGACTAGCTTATTTCAGTTAGCATAATGTTCTAAAAGTTCATCTATGTTGCCACATACTGCAGGATTTCCTTCTTTTTTAGGCTGAATAACATTGCACTGTATGTATATACGCATTCGTTAGCCATTTGTCTGTTGATGGACATTTAGGTGCTTTCCACACCCCGGCTGTTATGAATAGTGCTGCAGTGATCATGGGAGTGCTAATGTCTCTTCAGTTCTTTTGGATAAGTACCCAGAAGTGGGATTGCTGAATCATATGGTAGTTCTATTTTTAATTTTTTGAAGAACTTCCATACTGTTTTCCTTAGCAGCTGCACCAACAGTGTACAAGAGTACCAATTTCTCCACATCTTTGCCAACACTTGCTTTTTTGTTGTTGTTGTTCATAACCATTCTAACATGTTTGAGGTGATATTGTGGTTTTGATTTGCTTTTACCTGATGATTAGTGATTATCTTTTCATATATGTTTGCCATTTGTATATCTTTAAGAAATGTCTAATCAAGTCCTTAGCCCATTTTTTTTTATTTATTTATTTTTGGCTGCATTGGGTCTTTGTTGCTGTGCGCGGGCTTTCCCTAGTTGCAGTGAGCGGGGGCTACTCTTTGTTGAGGTGCGCAGGCTTCTCACTGCGGTGGCTTCTCTTGTTGCGGAGCACAGGCTCTAGGCGCGCGGGCTCAGTAGTTGTGGCACATGGGCTTAGTTGCTCCGCTGCATGTGGGATCTCCCCGGACGAGGGCTCGAACCCGTGTCCCCTACATTGGCAGGTGGATTCCTAACCACTGTGCCACCAGGGAAGCCCCCTTAGCCCATTTTTAAATTGAGTTATTACTTTTACTGTGGAGTTGTGGGAATTCTTTATATTTTGGGGAGCATAACCCCTTATAAGATATATAGTTTGCAAATATTTTCTCCTATTCCTTAGATTGCCTTTTCACTCTGTTGTTTCCTTTGGTGTGTGGAAACCTTTTAGTTTGATGTAGTCCCACTTGTTTATTTTTGCTTTTGTTACGTATGCTTTTGGTGTCATATCCATGAAATCATTGTCAAGACCAATGTCATGAAGTTTTTCCCCTATGTTTTCTTCTAGGAGTTTTATAGTTTCGAGTCTTACATTTAAGTCTTTAATCCATTTTGAGTTGATTTTTGTGTGTGCTGTAAGATAAAGGCCCAATTTCATTCTTTTGTATGTGGCTACCTAGTTTTCCAACATCATTTGTTAAAGAGACTATCCATTCCCCATTGTGTATTTTTGGCACCCTAATTCAGTACAGTTGCAGGATAAAAAATCAACATATAAAAACCAGTTGCATTTCTACATATTAACAATGAACTGTCTGAAAAGGAAATTAATTAAAAATCCCATTTACAATAGCATGAAAAAAATAAATGCATCACATGAAAAAAATAAAACACTTAGACCTAGAAAAATTGTACAGATGAACTGGTTTGCAGGGCAGAAATAGAGACACAGATGTAGAGAACAAACGTATGGACACCAAGGGGGGAAAGTGGTGGGGGGGTGGTGGTGGGATGAATTGGGAGATTGGGATTGACATATTTACACTAATATGTATAAAATAGATAACTAGTAAGAACCTGCTATATGAAAAAATAAAATAAAATTCAAAAATTCAAAAATAAAAATAAATTTTTTAAAAATAAAACACTTAGGAATAAACTTAACTAAGGAGGTGAAATACCGTGTACACTGAAAACTACAAGACACTGATGAAAGAAATTGAAGATACAAATAAATGGAAAGCTATCCCCCCCAAAATAATGATCTCAAATTTTTTTTTAATTCATGCTTTTAAATTCATAATCTTTATGTATGAGTGTATTTGAGTTGGGGCAGGGATCTCACCTCACACTACCTTCACATCGCCATTTAAAGCTCTCAAATACTTCCCCATTTATTTATTCATTTGCCCATGATCTTAAAAACTTACAGGATTCCAAGGATGGAAAGAATATTAAAGTATCTATCACCCTGAGTTTAGACAGAATTGAGATGCCTAAAATGTAGCAATACAATGCAATAAATAAGCAGTACAGAAAGCATTTCAGAAAAAAATGTATTTTTTATTCCTGTTCCAATTTGTCATTTTAAAAAGCAACAAAATCCTAGAATTTTTAAAACTGTAAACATTAACAGTAAGAGGGAGGGGCTCCATCTCACTAATTTTGAAGTAAGATGTGGTCTTTTCATACTTCCTTTCATTAAATATCTGTCGTAAGATGTAGGGGGAAAATAATCATAGGATTATTTATATTTTCAACTGGAACCATTTCAACCCAGTTACCATAAAGAGTATCAAGTCAAATACCGTTGCAGAACTCAGTAAGCAAAGTGCAAATATTGTAAAACTGTAAAAGGCTTAGAAAAGTGGCACACAGTATGTGTATTTATATGTTTAATAATTTTCATCCTACCTGTTTGAAATCCCTAATAAGCCTTGACAGGCAACACTTAAAATTGCCCATAGATTTAAATTTTAGGCCTACAATTAAGTATTTCAGAAAGAATTATTCTTTGCCCCTTTACACCCATCCACATAAAAATTCACTTCGGGGGCTTCCCTGGTGGCGCAGTGGTTGAGAGTCTGCCTGCTAATGCAGGGGACACGGGTTCGAGCCCTGGGCTGGGAGGATCCCACATGCCGTGGAGCAACTGGGCCCATGAGCCACAATTACTGAGCCTGCGCGTCTGGAGCCGGTGCTCCGCAACAAGAGAGGCCGCGATAGTGAGAGGCCCGCGCACCGCGATTAAGAGTGGCCCCCGCTTGCCGCAACTGGAGAAAGCCCTCGCACAGAGACGCAGACCCAACAGAGCCAAAAATAAATTAAAAAAAAAATTCACTTCAGGACTCCTTACCTTCCTGGACATTCAACTGTAGTTGTCAATCAATGTGCATAGCCTTAACTATTAAGATATAAATTCAGCCCCAAATTTAAAATCTTAACTCACATCACATGAAATTAAGATGGGTTTAAGTGGGCTTCCAATTATTAGCAAGTTGGTTTCTAACTTCAACATTAACACTGTGTTAAGCTTTCAAAGAAATTCACTGAAAGGCAGAAACCAGAAATAAAGTTTTATCAGAAGAGTATCAAATCTACTAGGCTCTCTAGTTTTTAGGTAAAGTTTATCATTATGAGCAGCAAGATCCTCTAAATTCTTAGTCACTGGGCCTTTCCCTCACTTTAAAACACTTCAGGGTGAGAGGGTGGCATTAACATACATACACTACCAAATGTAAAATAGCTAGCTAGGGGGAAGCAGCCGCATCACACAGGAGATCAGCTCGGTGGGATAGGGAGGGTGGGAGGGAGATCCAAGAGGGAGGAGATATGGGGATATATGTATACATATAGCTGATTCACTTTGCTGTACAGCAGAAACTAACACAACAATGTAAAGCAATTATACTCCAATAAATACGTAAAAAAAAAAAAAAAGAAAACACTTCAGGGACCTCCCTGGTGGTGGAGTGGATAAGACTGAGCTCCCAATGGAGGAGGCCTGGGTTCAATCCCTGGTCAGGGAACTAGATCCCACATGCATGCTGCAACTAAGAGTTCGCATGCCACAACTAAGGAGCCCGTGTGCTGCAACTAAGGAGCCCACCGGCCACAACTAAGGAGCCTGTGAGCCACAACTAACTAGCCCGCCTGCCACAACTAAGACCCGGTGCAACCAAATAAATAAATAAATATTTTTAAAAAAACAGAACCTGGATAATTAAAAAAAACACTTCGTATCTCTAAATGAATCATCCCTAATCTCCCGTATCAATGCATGAGCATACCAACACTTTTTAAATTACTACTATATTAAACTGAGCTTTCAAATAGAAGGGAATATCTTCAAGAAGTACATCAGGTTTCCTGGCATTGAGCAGATAGTAGGTACCCCCCAAATGCTTATTAATATCACCAATAAAGTTAATAGTCAGGAGGGTGAGAACACAACATCTGTGCCTCTACAACTACCATGATACCTAGTTCTAAGTAAGTTTAATGAATTTAAAAGAACAGAACACATGCACTAAAATAGTTTGAGTCAAATAAGAATGGCACTTACGACATTCACCCTTTTTAAAAAATACTTCATAACTCCCCCAATAAATAACATTTGAAGGATTGGCAATGCTTCTAAATTAAGTCACTTATCTAAATTCTTCAAACATACAGATTTTTACAGGGAAACTAATTTGACAACCTTCACACAGGATGAAAACTTTGAGTACACTAAGCAAACTGCAAGGTCAGAATATTGTGATGACACAAAATAACTTCAACTTAAACCACAGCTTCATTTCTGGTAGTGGCTGTGGTAGCTTTATAACTACTCATCAGGACAAGATTAATCATAAAACTAAGTTTTGTAAGTATTTTCAAAGATGCCGACTACCACCACCAGATTTTATCACACAAGGCAACACGTATGCTGACAAAGAGACATTTTAAAATGTCATACTAGGACTTCCCTGGCGGAGCAGTGGTTACGAATCCGCCTGCCAACGCAGGGGACACGGGTTCAAGCCCTGGTCCGGGAAGATCCCACATGCCGCGGAGCAACTAAGCCTGTGCGCCACAGCTACTGAGCCTCTGCTCTAGAGCCCGCGAGCCACAACTATTGAGCCCATGTGCCACAACTACTGAAGCCCTCATGCCTAGAGCCTGTGCTCCGCAACAAGAGTAGCCACCGCAATAAGCCCGCACACTGCAACGAAGAGTAGCTCCCGCTCGCCGCAACTAGAGAAAGCCCACGTGCAGCAACAAAGACCCAAAACAGCCCAAAAATAAATTTATTTTTAAAAAAAGTCATAGTATTTATTTTGCCTATCAGAATAGCTGACAATTATTACTTATCTGACAGAAGTGGTATAAATCATACTGAAAATTACCTACAGTCATTAGAAATTCTCAGTGCCAACTCAGGAACAAAAACAGAAGGTTGAAACTTCCTTAAAGACTTGTTTATTTTGCTTAATCATGTTGGAGGGTTACGTGCATTTGAATACTTTAGTCCTCTTTTAACATTCTAAATATGATATAAAGTGTTCAAATTTTACCAAATAGTGTCACTACTATGTAGTTACTAATCTTGCAACCTACTTGTGTTGCAATGACATTCAAATCCTTATTCCTACTTTAAAAAGTCATGAAATTACTGGCTTTGGTACATTAATGAGAAAACAGGACATACTGCCGTAAGAGCAATTCTTCTAGTATTTCACCTATTGAGTAAACATTCTTCAAATGGTTGGTTAAGTATAAATCCTTATCTACATCAGGAAAATTTGGAGATTCCTAAAAGCCACTTACCTGATAACCTACAGTATCAGGTAAGTGAATTTTAGAAATCTCTAATTTAGCCAATATAGATAGGTTACTCAACTGAAATTTCATTTTCTGCTTGAGCACTATTAACAAGCCACTACTTGAGGCTTACTTCAGAGCCTTTGGCCGAGGAAATAAAGAAGCACATGGTGTAGATACTGTGTTTTCTTCAGTTAATATCTTACACATAAAATCCAATGTCATACTGAATTCAGGATAATCCACTAATCCAAAAACTGGTAGAGTTACAGAAAGCCAACAGCAGAGGTCACTAGTAGTTAGATAAGTAAAACATATCCTTTCTTTAATAACCTCATAAACATCTCAAATAAATATGCTGAAAAATATAGAGCTCTAAGATAAATGTACCAAGGGAGCCAAGGAGCTAGCTAGTCTTCAGACATCCTAGGAGTTCATTTGATAGGACCACTCTTCCTATGGGTCTGGTGACACCCTAAGTTCTCTTGGCAGGAGTACAAAGGACTTAATGCAAATTCCAAATACAAACATATATGAGAGGCTGAAAGTAGTAGGTATAACCAAGATATGGACACCAAATTTTAAACTCAAAGATGACCTAAAATAACTCTGTGATCAGTTATTCAGAAACTGTAATTTCAGCCTATCATGAAGTTGACTCCTAGGTGACAGCCAAACTTTCCTTTCACACTACCTAATAGAGAAAAGCTTTTCAAGAAGTTGTACAGTGTTTTGACTTTAATATTAACACAAAGGTTAAATAAATAAAAAGTGATCAAGCTTGGTTTCATTTACAAAAGAAACAAACAAACCTACAATGAGGTTTTCAAATGTACTTTATTTCTTCAATCACGCCATATTTTAATGCTTTTACTTGGCATCAATTATGAGTTGATTTTGAAACAATTCAGTATTAAACCAGCTGGGATGATCACTGTTCTCTCCATTCCTTTGGGGTGACTCTGCCAACAGGGGACAGGTTCCATTCTATTCCAATTTGTGTTGCTGTCTGTAAGAATTAAAATGCTGTCAGTTATATGTTTAAACCAGAGCCCACTCTCCCTTGGAGAGTATTTCCTAAAGTGGCAAAGGTATTCTGCACTATAGGTTAAAAACACACAGAAAGTCACCTGGGATACAGTGCCCTCCAGGTAGGCCAAACCTAATTGCTGTCCTAATTCTCTAGAGCAGTGCTGTTCAGTAGAACTTCCATAGATGAAGGAAATGTTCTATATCTGCACTGTCTAATACAGTTAGCCACTAGTTACATACAGCTATTGAGCAACTAAGATGTAGCTAGTATGACTCAGCAACTAAATTTTAAATTTCATTTAATTAATTCAAACTTGTATATCACATTTCTATACTACATCCTCAAAAACATTGTTGCACTCAACCACAACTACCTAAATACTGCCAAAGAGGACTTTTGTAATATCCCTTCATCAAGTAGCACTTCACTTCCAAAAGTGCCCCCGATCACACATTTGTTCAACATCTGTTTACTCTTCCAATTAAGTACACACACTTATTTTAATAATATATCTGATTTCAGGAAGGTCAAAACAAGAATGAAAAAGGCCTATTAATAAAGTCTTTGATTATTAAGGCAAGGGTTGTTTCATATCTTTTAAAATCAGCTTATATATTTATTATAACTTCAAGACTCCTACTTTTAACCAGCAAGTACAGTGACTGGTAAGTAGATTGGTAAATGAAGATGTAAAAAACTAAAATATTAAAAGCAGGTCACTTTATATGTCATCCATCAGAAATGCTGTCCTCAGTTCTGAGGGTAGGATATAGAAGAAAGGTTGATTAAGCAAAGAAAGGTGACCAAGATGGTGAAAACCCTGGAAATCATATAACAAAAAAATGATCAACAGAACTAAGAATGTTTAATATGAAAGAGAAGATCCAGCAGACATGATAGGAATCTTCTAATATCTAACAGCTGATACATGGAAATGTGATCAGAATTTCTGTATTGCAATGAAATGATGGGTAAAATATGAAGGAGGCAGATTTTAACTCAACATAAGATCTTTTCAACCAGCTACACAATATGGAAAAGACTGCCTTTTGATCCACTAAGCAACTTGTTATTGGAAATGTTAAGAACAGATGATGGATGAATGCTCAATGTTGAGGAAGAAATTCCTGCACTAGGTGGGTAATTACGTTAGAAAATCTCTAAAGCCCCTCCTAACTAGAAATGTATACTGTGTGAAAACATTTTGAATACATGAGATAAATGGGAATAAAAAACATCTAAAACAGAGGTTATCAATCAACAGTACTTACATATGCCCATACAGCAACACAGAAAGTGGCTCCACTAGCTAATACAGCATTACCATATTTGTCATGGAAATCAGGTGTCCGCTTCTGGTGGCTCTGCCTTGACATTGTTTGCGGAATGCTTCGAACTTAAAGGGGGGAAAAAAAAGAATACAGGAGCATATCTATCAATTATCAGGAAAAGAGAACATGTGTAATTGATATTGCCACTCAAAAAAGCCAAGGAAGTTAACTCTACAGTATTATGCAGTATAATAAAATGTTAAAACATATTGCAGCTAAAAGCAAAGTAGCATACTTTGAAATGCTTCACAAATAAGATTGACAGATGGATAAATATGTGATATAACAAATACAGCAAAATGTTAGTTGTAGAATCTATGTGGTGGGTATGTGGGTATTCATTATACAATTCTTCCAACTTTTCGATGTCTGGAACTTTTCACAATAAAATGTTGAGGGGAAAAACCAAGAAAAAGTGATGTCAGTAACATCCACGACAAATTGGTATTTGTATAACCTCTGAACTTAGCTCCTACTTCATTAATTTGAGTATTTATGACTTTGATTTTCCCTAAAGTTTACTCAGCAGTGCTCAACAACTTACAACATAAAGGGGTAAATAAACTCAAAATGATTAAAGCACGCTAAATGTTTATGACCTTAAAATTACCCCAAAACCTCCAAAAACTAGAGTAATCTTGATTTTTTTAAAAAGTGACTAATGAATATAGCACCATGCTAAAAGAAATGGGGTATATGGAAATGTGTAAGACACAGACCCTGTTCTTGGGTAACTTCCACTCTAGGGGAGGCTATTAGATACAAAGACACAAACCATTATAATACAAGGAAGCAGAATGTTAGCTAAGCACTTTGAATCGCAGGTAGGATTTGGTTATGTAGGCACGGGAAAGGCGAATCTGAAAAAAGCAGAGACAAAAACCCAGTGTACTAGAAAACAAATTACGTTTGAAGGACAAGGTATATAAATTAGTAACAGGAGGTAAAACTAGAAAGGTTCATGGAGGGCCACTTTTTTGGTAGAGGTAAAAGTTGCTGAGCAGAATGACAACATGAAAACTTTGCTATTACTGCTATTTTAGTAGAAAGAATTTTCAAACTGCCTCTGGAGGTACTTGGGGGGCTTGGGAAAGAGCCAAGACTGGAAAATGCATATTTCCAGCTGCTTTTTTCTTCCTCTCCAATCTAAGTAGCAGGTCCTTATTGTTTTAGAGCCTCAAAAGGTATGTAATGAAAAACGTATTAAAGAAACAGCAATGTTGCCCATTCACTAGCACTTATGAATATAATGGGTTATGTGATACAATAGGTTATTTCAGCATAGTTATTTGACCATTTAATGGTTTCTTCGCTTAAGTGCCTTAGTTTTTTTTCACCTTTAGTCACACTTGGGATGAGCAAATTTACAAACATTTCCCAATATAATCTGCTCTAGAGCAGTTAAAAAGTGAGCATGTGAATTCCACATTGAAAATAACAACCCCCAAACCCCTTTCCTGAGGTACAAGGCCCTACCTGCTCAAAAAGCAAAGAAAATAAGATTACCAAGCAAGCAATTCTGGAACACCTCATGACCTCAACACTCAGGTCACCCAAGTGGATTTCTTTAGACCTCTTCTCTGTGACAAGAAATGGTTCAGTTACCACCTATTGGTAATCTCATATAATCCTCAACAACTCTACGAGGTAGGTATTATTTACTAAGCCCCTATTTTACAAAGGAGGAAAATGAAGTTGAGAGAGGTTAAATCATTTGCGCAAAGTGAAAGAGATAATAGACGTGGCTTTTGGAATATGAAAAACCAATCAGGCAACTATTTTTTGGTTATTGTCAAAGGTGCTTGAGTGTTTAGAACACAATCTAGTAATACTTCTAATGACTCCATAAACAGAAAATAAAAAGATGGCTAAAGAAGCTAAATGGTAGTTGTTTAAGGTCACTTTCATTGTAAAACTGCTCACGTTACTCAAGGTCACCTTCAGTGCAAATCAAGTACGGAAATGACTTTTATCTCTCCAATCTAGTGCATTCTCAGTACATAATGCTGGTCTCAAAATTTCCCCGTACCCGCTTAACTTTTAGGTAAGAAAAAAATGACCACAATTATTTAGTTAATAATCCACAAATAACATAAAAGCTGCAGTGCTACCATTTAGGTTGTCTCCCTGCAATGAAACCAAGAATTGGAGAAGAGGCTCTTCCATTTGCGGGTAAACGTATCCCCAAAGCTAAAATTTACGGAATTACTTAAGGAACAGGAAGTGTTCACCAAGTGTCTCCCTTGAAATTGTAGGCTACCGAATAATATAAAAAAAAAGCAGAGCTGGGTTATGACTCCAGAAACAGAAAGAGAGCTGGGAACCCAAACAGAAACGCTGAGCGATTAGGCTAATGCTAAGGACATTTTCCCAATTACTTGGGGTGAGGTGGGAGACCGAGCATTTAGAATAATAATGTCGAGATGCACATGGAAGGAAGGGGCACAAAAGACCACGAGGACAAATGGATAAAGGCAGTTAGAAAAGATCTGCTCACAATTTTTGCTCACCTCCGAGACGACTTAGTGCGTTTTTGGCCAAGGGAAACATCGTGAAGCTGAAGACAGAACGGCGGCAACTGCAGTTGCTGACTTCTTGCAATTTCACCTCTAGTACCCTTGCAAAGAGCCCTGAGAAACAAAATGGCTTCCTGCTGAGCTCTTTAAAGAGATTTGATGAATCTCGCGAGACCTGTAAAAAACCTATAGAATTTGTCCTCTTTACAGCACGGAAGGATAAAAGCCTTGTGGGAAACGAAGTTTTACACTTTGTAAATGACATAGCTGGATATTTACGGAACAATGAGAGGATCCCTGGCCTCGAAGCCAGGTTTAGGGCTCTATAGAGGAGAGCTGAGACATTGATCTCAGACTGAGACATCAAAGGCACCAACTTCAAGATAGTGTTTTAGAGGCTTGAGCTTGTTATCTCGCTCCACACTAGCAGTACTTTCTGTTCCCTCCAAACTTCCTTCATTTCTTTAATTTTTTTCCTATTACTACCTACTAATTCGTTTAACTTTTAATTTTGAAATGATTTCAAGTTATGAGGAAACTTGCAAGAACAGTAAAAAGAATTCTTAATATGTAGATAAATATGTGATAAAGCAAATTTAACAAATTGTTGATTGTAGAATCTTGGCGGTGTGTGTTCAGAGTACAATTCTTTCACTTTGTCTGTATATTTGGATATTTTCATAATAAAATATTGGGGGAGGGAGAATTCCTGTACACCCATTACCAAGGTACACCACTTGGTAATATTTTGCCACATGTTTTCTTTGTGTGTGTGATTAAATACATGTACATAAAAGATGTATATATAAATGCATCTCTTTTTTTCTGAACCATTTAAGAATAACTTGCATACGTCATGTGCTTTTTTTTTAAACATCTTTATTGAAGTATAATTGCTTTACAATGGTGTGTTAGTTTCTGCTTTATAACAAAGTGAATCAGTTATACATATACATATGTTCCCATATCTCTTCCCTCTTGCGTCTCCCTCCCTCCCACCCTCCCTATCCCACCCCTCTAGGTGGTCACAAAGCACGGAGCTGATCTCCCTGTGCTATGCGACTGCTTCCTACTAGCTATCGGTTTTACATTTGGTAGTGTATATATGTCCATGCCACTCTCTCACTTTGTCACAGCTTACCCTTCCCCTCCCCATATCCTCAAGTCCATTCTCTAGTAGGTCTGTGTCTTTATTCCCGTCTTGCCCCTAGGTTCTTCATGACCTTTTCTTTTTTTCCTTAGATTCCATATATATGTGTTAGCATACGGTATTTGTTTTTCTCTTTCAGACTTACTTCACTCTGTATGACAGACTCTAGGTCCATCCACCTCATTACAAATAAGTTATGTCTTTAGTCTCCTATAAAATCGAACAGTTCCTCGGCCTTTCTTTGTCTTTCATGGCACTAATTTTTTTCTTACTAAGGTAAACTTTATACTCTCAAGCTTACATATGAAGGAAGTGAGGTGCAGAATCAAGATTAGGCAATTGTAAGTGACAACTGGTAACGGACCTTCTGACTCCACAGGTCTGTGCTCTGTAATATATTTGAAGAGTACAGGCCAGTTATTTTGTAAAAGTTCCCTCAAATTTTGTGTGCTTGATGTTTTCTCGTAATTAGATTCAGTTAATGCACTTCTGACAGGAATACTACATGACAGATGTGTCTTCTTAGGGCATCTTATCAGGAAGCCTATAATATTAGCTTGTCCCATTATTGATAATGCCAACTTTAATCATTTGGTCAAAAGGGTGACCTCCAAGTTCCTATAGTTATAAAGTTACTGTTTTTCCCTTTGTCATTAATAAGTAACATGAGGAATACATTCAGACTATGTATATATCCTGTTCTTTATCAAACTTCCACCCACTAGTTTTTGTATCCATTGATGATTTTTGCCTAAAAGAATTATTAGTATGAAAGTTGCAAAATGGTGATTTTCTAACTCTGCCATTCCTTCCATATTTAATACTGAGTGTTCTACTATAAAGAGGAGCTTTATCTTCTCCCTATTTATTTGTTCATTATCAGTGTGGATCCATGGATTCCATAGGTTATAATCCATTGCTATCATGATTTATTTTAATGCTCAATAGTCTCAGATGTGGTCAGTAGGATTCCCTTCAAGCTGGCTTATATGTCTTTTTTTGACGTCGCCAACATTTTTTTTGAGTACATCTTTATTTTCTGACACAAGGCTCATCTTGTACTTTCCCTGCCCCAGCACTGGAATCAACCATTTTCCTAAGGAGCCCTAATTTCTTTCAGGGATGGCATTTAGCAACCCAGATTTGGCACTAGGTTTGCTCATTGATATTGGAGTGTCATTGCTCCTAGTCCTTCATGTGAATAGAGCTAGGAATATATATCATGAATGATAAATTTATACAAATACTTCCAATTCCAGTCCAACCCCCAAAAGTTCTTTTTTACTTTCCCTCATTTCATATTTGTATCTCCCTTCTTACACAGTGAGAATCCTGGCTCTCAACATGAGTGTTTTTACATATTACATTATACACAATACATTTTCAGAATTGCTTTGCTCATATCACCATGAAAAACAAATCTACCTAGTAGAGTTTAAGATTTGCTTGTAGTTCTGTTTTCTTCTTTAGACTAATGGTACGTAATCAAGGTAGTGTGTTCATAAATTTTTCAGATTAGTTATTTTTTTTTAGTGTGGTTGTTTTTCATTTGAAATAGAGTTGTGCTCCCTTTTTTTGGTTTGTATTCAATTTCAGTTTTTTAACCCATTCTTACTGATGTGATTTTTAAATGTTTAACTTGTTTTTTAAATTGTGGTAAAGTATACATAACATAAAATTTACCATTTTAACCATTTTAAAGTGTATAGTTCAGTGGTATTAAGTACATTCACATTGTTGTACAACTATCACCACCATCCATCTCCAGAACTTTTTTCGTCTTACAAAACCACATGATTTGCTTTTATATTTTATTTTAAAAATATTAACATTATTCCAAAAGTCAAAACTATACAACTTGGTGTACTTAGAGAAGTGTCATTCCCTCTCATAACTTTTCTACTCCATTTCCTCCACCTCCTGTAGGTAACCAATTTCATTAGTTTCTGATTTAAGCTTTCTGTGTTTCCTTTTGCAAAATGGGCAAACGTATATATTTTCTTATTTCCTCTTCTATTTTACACAAATGTAGCATAATATGTATGTACTTTTGCACTTGGTTTTTTCACTTTAACAATAGATCTTGAAAATCCATATCATTTACAGAGCTCTTCCTCATTCCTTTTCTTTACAGCTGTGAAATACTCCATGGTATTTATGTACCATAGTATATTCAATCATTCTCCTATATTTGAACATTTAGGTGGTTTTGAGAATATTTCAATTACAAATAGTGCTGAAATGAATAAGTTTGTGAGCGTATACTTTCTTATTATTGGAGTAGATTCCTAGAAGTGGGATTGCTGAATCAAAGGATAAATGCATTAGATATTAAGTTATCCTCCATTTTTCATTCCCACCAGCAATGTATGAGGGTGCCTGTTTCCCCACAGACTCAATGACATCATGTATTGAATTTTTGCCAAAATGATAGGTGAGATTTTTGTGTACTTAAAAAACTTACCTCAATTTTTTATTTGTTAAATTTACATGCAGTAAAATTCACTCTTTTTTAGTGTAGTCTTCTGAGTTTTGACAAATGCAAACAGTGTGTAACCACCCCAATAATTAAGGAGAGAAAGGCTGTATCCTCACAAAATATCTCCTTGTGTGGCCCCTTTGTAGTCAGTCCCTCTCCTCACCTCCAGCCCCTGATAGTCACTGATCTGTTCTCTACCCTTCTAGAATGTCATATAAATGGAATCATATGGCATGTCTCAGTGTATTTTAAAAAAATTTTTCTTACTATGAGTGTCTGTAAACGTTTTAATTTTTTACATATCTCTAGATCACATCTCTTCAGAACCAGCTATTTTCCCTTCCATACCCATCTCTTTGTCTCTCCAACTTAATGAAATTATTTTCTTCTCTGTGTGTTTCCCAGCAGGGCCTAAAAGAATGGTCATATGATATTCCACAGCATCAAAATAAATCCAAATTACATGCAATTGGTTTTGTTGGTGTTTTTCCTCTTGAGTATATTATTCTTCTCTATTATCCCAGTTTTACAATCCACAATGATAAACAGAACCGGGACAAATAAGTGGAAAGTTCTGCTATGTAGGATTTTTATTATTTATTAGATAAGGGAATTGGATATTTAAGAAAACCGATTATGACACAAAAACTTTAAAAAGACAGAAGTGCTTTCTTACAACCTTAGTGTTGCGTCCATCCCTCAAACAAAAGAATGACAAGTAAAAAGAAACATTTGCTCTCTATAACAGAAATTTAAGTCCTTGTTGGTGCCTACCTAATAAACCTAAAGGTTTGCCATGAATAAACACTTTAGAATGTAACTTTTGATGTCCGCTGTGTTCAGCACATGTGCCACAGTTCCTGGGACACACAAGGTATTCAACAAGCTCTTGTTCATTCACTTTTAAAAATATCCCTCAGTAACATTGTTTTTGCTTTCCTGCTTTTACTTTTTTTTTTTTTTTTTGGCTGTGTTGGGTCTTCCTTGCTGTGTGCGGGCTTTCGCTAGTTGCGGTGAGCCGGGGCTGCTCTTCGCTGCGGTGCGCGGGCTTCTCATTGTCCTGGCTTCTCTTGTTGCAGGGCACGGGCTCTAAGTGCGCAGGCTTCAGTAGTTGTGGCATGTGGGCTCAGTAGCTGTGGCTTGCGGGCTCTAGAGCTCAGGCTCAGTACTTGTGGCACACGGGCTTAGTTGCTCCACGGCATGTGGGATCTTCCCCGGCCAGGGCTCGAACCCGTGTTCCCTGCATTGGCAGGCGGTTTCTTAACCACTGTGCCACCAGGGAAGCCCGAACTTTCTTTTTTTTTTTAATTTGAAATACTTTGGAGGCCAAATAAGGGACTTGGATAGCTCCTATCAATCACGTGGCTAGGTCCAATTTTTCTAGAATATTACACGAAAGAGGTGTTCAAAGAGTTCTAAAGAGTCTCCAGGAAAAAGTTTCTGTTGTAACAACCTTAAGCCATCTTGGACGCTGAAAGCCCGCAATGCTTCACAACTGCGCACGCGTATTTGAAGGGCCGCTAAGCCCGCCATCTTTACGTTTAATGAAAGGGGCGGCCCCTCATCCTTAGCGGACCAATGTAAAACCTCCAGATTGTCATTTTTCTATTGGCTAACAGAGACCAATTAGAAGTGAACCGTCTTTTAGCGGGCGTCTGGCTGTACAGCGCCCTGACGTAATGTGAGGGGACTACGGGCAGGGCTGAGCTGGACCAATGAGGAGGCGCGAGGGGGCTGGTTTGACTGTTCTCACGCCCAACCCTCAGCCCCAGCCCCAGGAAAGTTTCCCTTCTAGGAAGGAGAGAAGCGAACATGGCAGCGCGTTGGTGGCTTTGGTGTGTCTCTGCGACCGTGGCGGTGGCACTGCTGCTCGTTTACGGGGTTCCCTCAGCCTGTGCCCAGAGAAAGAAGGAGGTGAGGACGCTGTTTCCAGCAACACGGGCTTCTCCCAACGAGTGGGGCTTGAGAGGGTCTGTTTTGTCCTTCCCGATCCCTTTTCCCCGCCGATTCTGTATCTTTGGTGGCTCCAATTCCGCCGTTTGGGGAATTGTGGGGTTCGCGAGAGAAGAAACTGTAATAACCTTGTCTTCTGGGATTGTAGAGTCTGAGAGTGGGGTGGGGTAGGTGACAAGCTGGCTTCTATAGGCCTGTGGGTGTACATAGCTACGAGTTTTGACACTTCTTTGAGTATGGGCCCCATCAGGTGGTGGCGGGAAGTTCGACTTTAGATCCAAGGGGTAGATTATCTGAGTCTTTCTTCTGTCAGTAGATGTAACTCCCTTTTAGACGTGTGAGAACTATATATTTTGTAGCATTTTCACTTGAGGAATGAGAGGAGTAAACAGAAGAGCGGAGCTATGCCAAATTTATTTCATTGTCCAAATAATTGATTCAAAGCAAGTTACCAGAGTGAAGCTCTTAAACCATTTTCAATGATTTACCAAATATCAAGCGCGCCAGGCGCTGTTGTGAGGAGTTTAGTGTATATAAGTGAACAAAACTAAGATTCCTCCTCGTGGAATTTACTGACTTCGGCAAGTGGAGGAGATACAGTATTCTTTACTCACCATTAAGCAATCCAAGCTGAGGAATTTTAACATTGTTGTTTTGAAACATGTGTAGAGCCGTATGCTCTTAGAGCTTTACAGATTACTAGCAATTCTTTATGCTCTCTAATTTTGTAAATGAGGAAACCCAAGTCCTAAATTTACACAGTTAACTCTTGCAGAACAAGGACTGAAATCCTAGGTCAGTCAGTCTTATGCTATTTCCTGTACATTCTGTGCCTCCTTCTAGTACACAATACCTGTACAGGCACTTTTAAAATGCCATTTAAACATCTCCGATGCTTGTCAACTTGAGCTGAATTTAAGAGAACCTACCTTCTCTGTTTTTGAATATGTGTACTATTCCATAAGAAAAAAATAAGCTAGCATATTAAAACGAGTTACTTAATAGATTGGCAAAAAGTAAAATTAAAAATATACAATTTTCAAAGTAATGATGAAATGAGCAGGCTCATACACTGGAACTAGAAATCTATGTGCTTTTTTAGGAGGGTTCCAAGCCATTTTTACGTGGAAAACAAGATGTAGAGCAATACATAGTTTTATATTCTAGAGGCCTTTTATGTTAAAATATATATATGTGTATGTATATATAGAGAGAAACCTTTGTAAGGATATACAACAGTGGATATCTCTGGGTAGTTGGGATTGTTCATTAGGGGAACACTGTAACTTTTTACCTTATATGTTGGTATTGTCTAAATTTCTACAACCACCACTTACTGTTTTTTAATAAAACGTGAAAAATGTTAAAAACTAGTATTTCTACCAATTAAATTATTTATTCATTTAACCTCTCACTAAACTAGAAGCAGAAGAGCCTAGCAGGGGATAGATTACTTTCAAAAGGAATCAGCAATGAATTATGTACTTTATTTTTTATTTTTATCTTTTAAACATCTTTATTGGAGTATAATTGCTTTACAATGGTGTGTTAGTTTCTGCTTTATAACAAAGTGAATCAGTTATACATATACATATGTCCCCATATCTCTTCCCTCTTGCATCTCCCTCCCTCCCACCCTCCCTATCCCACCCCTCTAGGTGGTCACAAAGCACCGAGCTGACCTCCCTGTGCTATGTGGCTGTTTCCCACTAGCTATCTATTTTACGTTTGATAGTGTATATATGTCCATGCCACCCTCTCACTTTGTCCCAGCTTACCCTTCCCCCTCCCTGTGTCCTCAAGTCCATTCTCTAGGAGGTCTGTGTCTTTGTTCCCGTCTTGCCCCTAGGTTCTTCATGACCTTTTTTTTTTTTTTTAGATTCTATATATATGTGTTAGTATACAGTATTTGTTTTTCTCTTTCTGACTTACTTCACTCTGTATGACAGACGGTAGGTCCAGCCACCTCACTACAAATAACTCAATTTCGTTTCGTTTTATGGCTGAGTAATATTCCATTGTATATATGTGCCACATCTTCTTTATCCATTCATCTGTTGATGGACACTTAGGTTGCTTCCATGTCCTGGCTATGGTAAATAGCGCTGCAGTGAACTTTGTGGTATATGTCTCTTTCTGAATTATGATTTTCTCAGGGTATATGCCCAGTAGTGGGATTGCTGGGTCATATGGTAGTTCTATTTTTAGTTTTTTAAGGAACCTCCATACTGTTCTGCACAGTGGCTGTATCAATTTACATTCCCACCAACAGTGCAAGAGGGTTCCCTTTTCTCCACACCCTCTCTAGCAATTATTGTTTGTAGATTTTTTGATGATGGCCATTCTGACCAGTGTGAGATGATATCTCATTGTAGTTTTGATTTGTATTTCTCTAATGATTAATGATGTTTTATGTACTTTAAAATTGTTAACATGGTGGATTTTATGTTACGTGAATTTTATCTCAATAAAAAATTTTTTTTAAGGAATCAGATTCTAACTCCCTTCCCATCATGCCACTGTTCAAGACCCTTATCACTCTTGCAAATCTCTTGCCGTAAGTGCCTAACTGGTCATCCTTGAACTCATCCTTCATAGTGTTGCCAGAGATGCTAAGGTAAAAAACTGAAAACCGAAAATTTAAAATAACCTATTTTGCAAAGTATAAAAGGACTTCTGTAGTCTGTCCCTGGTCTGCGTTTTCCAGGCTCATCTCAATTCAAGCTCCTCCCTCTACTGGCCGCATGGCTTGTGGGATCTTAGTTCTCCCACCAGGGATTGAACCCTTGCCCCGGCAGTGAGAGTGCCGAGTCCTAACCACTGGACTGCCAGGGAATTCCTGCCTTGATCTTTCTATACTCTCTTGCAAGTATCTATACTTGCTGGAGTATCTCCCTTCTTCTCCCTCACCCCACTCCTTATTCACCTGAGGGTTCCTGCTCTTCAAGTCTTAGCTCAAACATTACCTTCCTTCTCAACTAAGGTTTTCCTGGTTCCCCCAGCTGAATTGAGATGAATTCAGCACACTGTATTGTCATTGTTTATATACCAGTCTTTCCCATTAGACTGTGAGCATCTTGAATACAGACACTTTTGTTTAATTGAGGTATAGTTGATTTACAATATTATATGAGTTTCAAGTGTACAACATGGTGATTCACCATTTTTAAAGATTATACTCCATTTATAGTTATTATAAAATATTGGTTATGAATACAGACACTTTTAAATTATTTTTTTTCACACCTAGCAATATCTGTCAAACATCTAATTAATTAATTAATTAACTGTGTGCATATAAAGTCAGGAATCTGTTCTTTCACTTGCAAGTTTGTTTAGGTTTCACAATCTAAAATTGGATTTTCTCATCAGTAAACAAGGAATAAGTATAGGCTGGTAAAGTTTGTTTCATTTTTATACCTTTCCCCTGTAACTGAGCATGTTTTGGACTTTTTAATAATGAGATTACTGTGATACTACTTAGAGACAGTTTAAAAATATAGGCGTTCTGTTGCAAAACGCTTACTTTTTTTGTCAATTTTTGAAAACATTATTTTAAAAAAATCCCAGGTCTATCCACCATAGTAGATTTGGCTTTAAATGGTAGGATAATGTATGATCTTATAATCTAAGTATTCTGTTTAAAAAGACACCTCTCCTGTATAACTGAGTCACTTTGCTGTACAGCAGTAATTAGCACAACATTGTAAATCAACTACACTTAAATTAAAAAAAAATAGAGGGCTTCCCTGGAGGCACAGTGGTTAAGAATCTGCCTGCCAATGCAGGGGACACAGGTTTGAGCCCTGGTCCAGGAAGATCCCACGTGCCGTGGAGCAACTAAGCCCGTGCACCACAACTACTGAGCCTGAGCTCTAGAGCCTGAGAGCCGCAACTACGGAGCCTGCGTGCCTAGAGCCCGTGCTCTACAACAAGAGAAACCACCAAAATGAGAAGCCCAAGCACCACAACGGAGAGTAGCCCCTGCTCGCCACAACTAGAGAAAGCCTGTGTGCAGCAATGAAGACCCAATGCAGCCAAAAATAAATAAATTTATTAAAAAAAATAGAGAACAACAAAAAAAGACACCTCTCCTAAATGAATATAATTAAAAATCACTCAAGTTCTTCATAGTTGTCTGTTGTTAAATGGAATGCTACCCTACTTATCGGATTACTTACACTCGTAACAGTGTTTTCACTGGGACATTGACTTATTCTCTAATATTTATTCAATGCCTTCTACATGTCATGCACTATGGTTTACATGCATTATCTCTAATCCTCACAATAACCCTGCAGAGTATTAGCCCTTTTTGAAAGGTGAGGAAACTGACACTGAGCAAGAGAGACGTTGGGGGTTTGCTTAAAGAAGCACAGCTGTAGAGGCTGAGCTGGGATTCTACCCCTTGTCTGACTCCAAAGCGTATGCTCTCTGCTAGGCCACAAAGGCTTATTTTTCAGTGACTTATTTTATTTTTATGGTGAATTATTTCCCCCTCTGGTAGAAAGAAAGTTGCTTATTCTTGCAACTGGTGTCATTTTAGGGAGGCAGCATGATAAAAATGAAAAAGCATGGTCTTTGACAAAATTATCCATATTTCAAGACTTCCCTGGTGGTCCAGTGGGTAAGACTCTGAGCTCCCAATGGAGGGGGCCTGAGTTCGATCCCTGGTCGGGGAACTAGATCCCGCATGCATGCCACAACTAAGAGTCCGCATGCCACAACTAAAGATCCCACATGATGCAAGGAAGATCCTGCATGCTGCAACTAAGACACAGTGCAGCGAAAATAAATAAATAAATAAATAAATATTTAAAAAAAAATAATTGACAATTCTTCACTTGTAAAAAACTATCCATATTTCTTGATCTACTTCTGGGAATCTATAATAGAAAAATAATATGGAATATGGAAAAGAGTGTCTTTTTTTTTCTTTTTTTTGGCCACACTGCGTGGCTTGTGGGATCTTAGTTCCCCGACCAGGGATCGAACCTGGGCCCTGTGAGTGAAAGCCATGAGTCCAAACCACCAGACTGCCAGGGAATTCCCTGGAAAAGAGTGAATGCACAAAGCATACTGAAACATTAAAAAATGGTCTTAATAATGCTAGGGTGGCAGATAGTTTTCCTCCCGTTTTCTCAGTTTTCAAAAAATTGTGTAAAATTTTAAAGATCATGTATGTTAATGCAACCCAAGTGATCTTTAGCAAGTTACTCTGAGTCTCATTTTCCTTATCAGTAGAATGGGAAGATGCCTATTTTTTTTTTGTATTGTGAGAATTAAAGGAGATGAGGGCTGTAAAGTGCCTAATGCAGTACCTGGTATGTAGAAGACATTAGATGAATATTATTGATAGAAAATAAGATTGTGTTCCTCTGCAGTATAAAATATTTTTCAATTGATCTTTTTGTATTGTTTTCATGAAGATTATTCAGAAAATAAAATTATCTGCATATTTTGACAAGGCAGGCAATTATTGGAAAAACTTCTGTATTCTTTGACATTGCTTTGAGAAGTGATGCATGAAAGTATCACATGCACAAAACCCCAGCAATTACTTAGAAAATACCTTATTACCAAGAACCAAAGGCTCAGTAGCATTGCAAAACAAACAAATTGAGACATACTCCAAAAATAAACATCAAGGAGAGGGGACAGTGGTATATTTTAGCCCTGTCCAAGAAGTACGTGAACTGAGAATGGAGCAGATAGCATTTAAGGATTACAAATACTCTCTTCTCTGTTCACTGTCTTTCTCCTTCAGTCATTATCTGCCAATTATGTTTCCAGGTCTGTTCAGTCTCACTTGTAATTTAAGGATGGAGTTGAAAATTTATTCCTTAACCAGGAATATTTTAAACTAACATTTGTAGGCTAGTGGATTATTAAGGAAGCTAAAAATATCAAGAATTTTTATGAATAAACCCTGATGGTCTAGAACACAGATATAATGAAATAAGTTTTGGGGGAAAGGGAGGTGCATTTTAGAGGAATTCAGACTGGTGATGCTTAACTTTATTACTTCTGAAATTCAAAAGTAATCTTAATGGCAGCATCAGAATTTAGCTTTAAATTATAGTGGATTCCTATATGCCAGGGGTCCCCAACCCCCGGGCCACAGACTGGTACCGGTCCGTGGCCTGTTAGGAACCGGGACTCACAGCAGGGGCTGAGCGGCAGGCGGCCGGGCGGGCGAGCGTCAGATCAGCGGGGGCATTAGATTCTCATAGGAGTGCGAACCCTACTGTGAACCGCGCATGCAAGGGATCTAGGTTGTGCACTCCTTATGAGAATCTAATGCCTGATGATCTGAGGTGGAGCTGAGGCGTCGATGCTCTACAAATACAGATTATCATTAGCAGAGAGGTTTGACTGTACAGAGACCATAATAAATCAATTGCTTGCAAACTCATATCAAAACCCTATCAGTGAGTGGCAAGGGAAAACAAGCTCAGGGCTCCCACTGATTCTGCATTATGGTGAGCTGTATAATTATTTCATTATATATTGCAATGTAATAATAATAGAAATAAAGTGCACAATAAATGTAATGCACTTAAATCATCCCGAAACCATCCCCCCGCCCCCCCGTCCATGGAAAAACTATCTTCCATGAAACCAGTCCCCGGTGCCGAAAAGGTTGGGGACCACTGCTATATGCTCTCTTTGCTGAGTGATATTTAGTGATAATAGGAGAATTTGTAGTTGTTAAGGCTTAATCTATTTTGCTAGAGCTAATTGGGATACATATTATGCAAGCAAGTAGAATAAAATTAAATTAGTGCAGTGCTGTGTTACTGCACTTTCTTGGTCCTTTTAATCCCTTGTAGTTCTAAAATTTTCATCGTACTTGATTATTACTAACAGAATTAGAGATATTAATTGACTTCCTGTTAGTGGAATTATTTTGTGGCCATACTAATTTAAATGTTTCAAGAGAAGAGAAAGACTTTAAGCTTACTTAACTTTGTTGGTAAGTATTATATTTTAATTGTGAATATTATTACTCTTCTTTTTGTTTTATTTAAATAGTTGAAAGTAGAGTAATGTACTCCAAGTAGGGGAGATATCAATTGATTGTGAAAGTCTTTGCTTATACATTTAATGTTTTTTCATAGTAAACTTATATTTTGTTTTAAATAAATATATCCAGTGCAAATTTAAAAACTGGATGGATATATTTTCTCAAATGTTTTTTAAAACTGTTAGTGGAAAAAGTATTTGCAATAGGAGTTGTTTCCAAATCAATTACTTTTTTGAGTTGCTGAGCTCACTTGATAAACCTCTTACCTTTATGTACTATAGTCCTTGGAAAATATCTTTCTTACTAATAACTTTAAAGTATTAAATAGTAAATAGAAGGACCTGAAGGTCACAGGTGATATTTTAATCCTTTACTTTTGAAGGTTATGACTTTGGAAGGTAAAGGAATATTTACAGAGTGAATAGTGGGACTTTTAGTGTAGAGCCTATAGAGAAACAAAATTTTTATTTCTGAGGCATAGCTTTCAGTACCCAAACAATGGGCTCTTGACAACAGATGAGAGGCATCCTAAGGAAGAAGGTTCTTCAGTACTAGCGATTTACTCCGATCAAGAAAACTTTTAACTGGGACTTCCCCGGTGGCGCAGTGGTTGGGAGGCTGCCTGCCAATGCAGGGGACACGGGTTCTAACCCTGGTCTGGCAGGATCCCGCGTGCCGCGGAGCGGCTGGGCCCGTGCGCCACGGCTGCTGAGCCTGCGCTCTGGAGCCCACGAGCCACAGTTACTGAGCCCGTGAACCGCAACTACTCAGCCCACGCACCACAACTACTGAGGCCCACGCGCCTGGAGCCCGTGCTCCGCAACAAGAGAAGGCACCACAATGAGAGGCCCGTGCACCGCAGCGGAGGGTGGCCCCCGCTCGCCACAACTAGAGAAAGCCTGCGCGCAGCAACGAAGACACACGCAGCCACAAATAAAAATAAATAAAATAAATTTTAAAAAAAAAAAAAAAAAAAAAAAAAAAAAAAAAAAAGAAAACTTTTAACTCAAATGTGAAGAAAAGAGAAATTCCTTTATAAAATCATATAACAGAAGAGACAAAAGAGGACTAGTGAAAGAAGTGTCTAGGAATTATTAAGGTGTTATATATATATATTTTTTAACATCTTTATTGGCGTATAATTGCTTTACAATGGTGTGTTAGTTTCTGCTTTATAACAAAGTGAATCAGTTATACATATACATATATTCCCATATCTCTTCCCTCTTGCGTCTCCCTCCCTCCTACCCTCCCTATCCCACCCCTCTAGGTGGTCACAAAGCACAGAGCTGATCTCCCTGTGCTATGCGGCTGCTTCCCACTAGCTATCTATTTTACGTTTGATAGTGTATATATGTCCATGCCACTCTCTCACTTGGTCACAGCTTACCCTTCCCCCTCCCCATATCCTCAAGTCCATTCTCTAGTAGGTCTGTGTCTTTATTCCCGTCTTGCCCCTAGGTTCTTCATGACCTTTTCTTTTTTTCCTTAGATTCCATATATATGTGTTAGCATACGGTATTTGTTTTTCTCTTTCTGACTTACTTCACTCTGTATGACAGACTCTAGGTCCATCCACCTCAGTACAAATAACTCAATTTCGTTTCGTTTTATGGCTGAGTAATATTCCATTGTATATATGTGCCACATCTTCTTTATCCATTCATCTGTTGATGGACACTTAGGTTGCTTCCATGTCCTGGCTATTGTAAATAGTGCTGCAGTGAACATTGTGGTGCATGACTCTTTTTGAATTATGGTTTTCTCAGGGTATATGCCCAGTAGTGGGACTGCTGGGTCATATGGTAGTTCTATTTTTAGTTTTTTAAGGAACCTCCATACTGTTCTCCATAGTGGCTGTATCAATTTACATTCCCACCAACAGTGCAAGAGGGTTCCCTTTTCTCCACACCCTCTCCAGCATTTATTGTTTGTAGATTTTTTGACGATGACCATTCTGACTGGTGTGAGATGATATCTCATTGTAGTTTTGAGTTGCATTTCTCTAATGATTAATGATGTTGAGCATTCTTTCATGTGTTTGTTGGCAATCTGTGTATCTTCTTTAGAGAAATGTCTATTTAGGTCTTCTGCCCATTTTTGGATTGGGTTGTTTGTTTTTTTGATATTGAGCTGCATGAGCTGCTTGTAAATTTTGGAGATTAATCCTTTGTCAGTTGCTTCATTTGCAAATATTTTCTCCCATTCTGTGGGTTGTCTTTTGGTCTTGTTTATGGTTTCCTTTGCTGTGCAAAAGCTTTTAAGTTTCATTAAGTCCCATTTGTTTATTTTTGTTTTTATTTTCATTTCTCTAGGAGCTGGGTCAAAAAGGATCTTGCTGTGATTTATGTCATAGAGTGTTCTGCCTATGTTTTCCTCTAAGAGTTTGATAGTGTCTGGCCTTACATTTAGGTCTTTAATCCATTTTGAGTTTATTTTTGTGTATGGTGTTAAGGAGTGTTCTAATTTCATACTTTTCCATGTAGCTGTCCAGTTTTCCCAGCACCACTTATTGAAGAGGCTGTCTTTTCTCCACTGTATATTCTTGCCTCTTTTATCAAAGATAAGGTGACCATATGTGTGTGGGTTTATCTCTGGGCTTTCTATCCTGTTCCATTGATCTATATTTCTGTTTCTGTGCCAGTACCATACTGTCTTGATTACTGTAGCTTTGTAGTATAGTCTGAAGTCAGGGAGCCTGATTCCTCCAGCTCTGTTTTTCTTTCTCAAGATTGCTTTGGCTATTCAGGGTCTTTTCTGTTTCCATACAAATTGTGAAATTTTTTGTTCTAGTTCTGTGAAAAATGCCAGTGGTAGTTTGATAGCGATTGCATTGAATCTGTAGATTGCTTTGGGTAGTAGAGTCATTTTCACAATGTTGATTCTTCTAATCCAAGAACATGGTATATCTCTCCATCTATTTGTGTCATCTTTAATTTCTTTCATCAGTGTCTTATAATTTTCTGCTTACAGGTCTTTTGTCTCCTTAGGTAGGTTTATTCCTAGATAAGGTGTTATATTTGAGTTATCTAGAATATATCACATTCTTCAACCATTTCAGGAAGATCAGGTGGTGGTTTATTTTTAGGAATGGTGTATTTTTTCCTGTTGTGTATAATTTGAATTGCTTAATGTTTATTTAATTTCCCTGTGTAATTGCATAGAAATTATATGACACGTGGTCCTTACCCATAAGAATTAAAATGTAGAGCAGTAGTACTCAAACTTCAGTGTATAAAGAATCACTTGGGGAACTCCCCTGGTGGCACAGTGGTTAAGAATCCACCTACCAATGCAGGGGACACGGGTTTGATCCCTGATCCGGGAAGATCCCACATGCCGTGGAGCAACTAAGCCTGTGTGCCACAACTACTGAGCCTGCGCTCTAGAGCCTGTGAGCCACAACTACTGAGCCCACACACCACAACTACTGAAGTCCACGCACCTAGAACCCGTGCTCTGCAGCAAGAGAAGCCACCGCAATGAGAAGCCCATGCATGTGGCCCCCGCTCACCGCAACTAGAGAAAGCCTGCGTGCAGCAACAAAGACCCAATGCAGCCAAAAATAAATAAATAAAATAAATAAATTTTAAAAAAAGCATCACTTTGGGTACATGTTAAAATTCTGTATTCTTGGAATCCACCAGAAGCTAAAGAACCCCCCAGGAAGAGAAAGGGAAATCACAGCCTTGATTAAAGACTTAAAGGCATCAGAGGTGGTAAGTGATGCAATATCTCACAACAACAGCCCTCAGTGGCCAGTGAAAAATGACTAACAAGAACTGAAGCCTTATAGCAGATTATTACCAACTGGTTTCAATTGTTGCTCCCATAGCCCAGGCTGTTCCAGACATTGCGACTGCAACTGAATCCATTACACAGACTGATGACAGGTGGTATGTAGTCTTAGACATCACTAACACCTTCTGTGCCATCTTACTGATATTTGAGGATCAAGGTCAGTTCATTTTCAGGTAGCAAGGCCTCCTATATATGTTTATAGTATTCTCTAGGGGTACCTAAGCTCCCCTGCCATTTGCTACCAGTTGGTGAGTCAGGATTTAGCATAAGTTCCTCTACCCTTCCATGTATAAAGCTTTCACTATATGGATGATGCCTTGTTGGCAAGTAAAAGCCTCAGTCTCAATGACCTTGTTGGTGGTGCTCTCATACTACAGAGGTAGCCAGGAGCAGTAGCTGATAAACCCGACAAAATTCAAGGGCCTGCTCACCAAGCAAAGTTCCTTGGGACTAAGTGAGTGGATTTATAATACTCAATTCCTGTTGTGGTCATGGAAAAACGGCTGTCTCTTTGGCCAACCAAACCAAACAGGAAACCCAGCACCCTGTTGGACAGTTTTGGGTATTGGAGACAGTATGTGGCTCACTCAGGCATGCTGCTTGGTCTTTTATATCAGCTAACCTGCTAATCAGCATCCTTTGAGTAGGGCTTATGTAGATCTACTGAATCAAATTTATTGGAGGATGAAACCTAGAAGTCTGCACTTTTAACAGGCTCCTTTATACTAGCCACACTTTGAGAAACATGGGCCTAGTAAGTTTATTATCCATTATGCTAAGGGCTTGCTCTGGGAAGTTTTGATTTACTTTATCACCAAATCTTTCTTTTACATTGTGTTCTGATCGGTAATTAATAAAAATAGTTTTGAATACATAATAAGATAATAAAAGCTTAAATCGGACTGTGAAAATCCTTTTCAGTTTACAACAGTGGTTCTCAAGAGGGAGTGGGGAATTTTACTTCCCAAGGGTTATCTGGCAATGTCTGGAGACATTTTTGGTTATTGGCAGCTGGTGATGCTACTGGCATCTAATAGGTAGAGGTCAGGGATGCTGCTCAACATGCAATGTGCAGGACAGCTCCCCACAAAAGAATTATCTGGCCCAAGATGTCAGTAACCCTGCTGCTGAGAAACCTTGGTTTAGAATGATCTGTTTGAATCCTAGCTCTGTGTCTTACTATGGCACTTTGGCCAAGTTGCTTAACCTCTCTGATCCTGTTTACTCAACATTTAAATGAACTAAAAATAGAGTACTTAACCTCATAGTGTTGCTCTGAGGATTGAATTAAATACTTATTCTATAAGGAGAGAAGTTGCTGCCTGACACATATGTACTAAGCATTCCAAATAGTAACTGCTATTTTCTCCATAAAATCAAGATAGGCTTACTTTAAGATATATTAAAATGTTAAAAGATTGGGTCATTGTGAATAAGGATTATAGCTTCTAATTATCATGTCTCAAGCTATGTTCATGTACTTTTATTGTAAAAGTTTAAAACTAGTTCATTAAAAAAAAAATGAACTGAGAAAGTAACCTAATTAATTGACTCGGTAATAAGCAGTCTTTTGAGGTAATAATCCCGTTTATAAGAGCTTTAAAGAGAATTTGTAATTCCTTTGAACTAATTTCTTCTACTTGATAAGTTATTTGGGGATTGTATAGCCAGAAATCTGGTCTTTCCAGTCTGTTAATAAACAAGAAGAGGGATATAATACATTTTTTACATAGACCTATTCAAGACTTTGTTTAAGAAGACTTCACATGTTTATCACTAATTCAAAGCACATAACATTTGTTTTATTGGAATGATCATATATCTATGTGATTGAATGGAGATAGACTATATGAAACTATACCTGTTACTGCTTTACATTTTTTTCCCTAAAATAGCCCAAAATAGTATCTGTAGCCATGGTGAATAAAATAGGCAAATTATGTTTGAATTTGCTGGTAACTGTCAAATTTAATTTGAAAATATAACAAAATTAATGACTGCTTTAGAATATAGAGTGCATATTTTCTGTGAACTAATATTGTTCTCTTAGCCAAGAGGATCATTAAGGCTGTATCAAATAATAAGAATTCATTTTTTGGAAAAACTGAGTTTAATTTATGCAGCCTTATTTTAAATCAAATATTCCCTATTCTTGACAATTGTTGGTAACTAATTCTACTGCTAAAGATGAACTAGCCTCTACCGCTTGTTCCTTGTCCTATCTACCTTCTAGTTCACTCTCTTCCACTGCCTTTACCACCAACCTGTTTCCTTTTTTTTTTAATTGAAGTATAGTTGATTTACAATGTTGTGTTAGTTTTAGATGTACAGCACAGTGATTCAGTTATACACATATATATTCTTTTTCAGATTCTTTTCCCTTGTAGGTTATTATAAAATATTGAGTATAGTTCCCTGTGCTATACAGTAGGTCCTTGTTGGTTATCTATTTTATATATAGTACTGTGTATATGTTAATCCCAAATTCCTAATTTATCCCTCCCCTAACAACCTGTTTCCTTAGTATCATTCATTGTTCCACAAGTCTTGTTAATTATTTGTTATACCAGTCTTCTGCGAGTGTATATATTTCTCTGTGGGCTTATTAGAGACTATATTCATTTTTCCATGTGTGGCATATTCATTTTGTGGCTCTTACTGGAATTACTTTATATCTGCTACAAAACTATTTTTTTATGCCATCTTTCTCTATTGTTCATAGAAGTGTACTCAGGAAGTAAATTTTTTTTCAGTATTGCCTGAATTCAGGCATGCTTTAAAGGTAAATCATGCATTTTTAGAATCCATGTTATTGTTGCCTTCCTGAAATTAAAAAAAAATCCCATTTCTATTAAGTGTTTATGTGTGCAATCATCTTTTTTTCCTTATATGTTAATGATGCAAGTGAGTCCATTCCCAGCTGGGTTCTGTTAAATAGAAATTTAGTACACACTAACTGAATGCCTACTATGTGGTAAAGTACTATGTGTGTCTGCTCTCTAGTAGCTAATAATCTAGAGAAGGAAACAGATATCAAATTGTCTTAGAATAAGTGCTATAACACAGGTAAAAAGTGTTGTGAAACATCTAGCAGGGGTGGGGGGATTAATATGCTTGTGTCCTGGGTCCTTGACCACCTAGGAAAACCATTTAGGGTCATTCAATTACAACCCACTAAACCCACTAGACGTGCATTCTTTGAGAATTTTTTTGGGATGACTAAAGCCACAGAAGCTATTCTTATTGGTTCCAGGGATTATTTTTCTTAGCCTAAGTCTGAGGCAACTCATTTGCATTACTGACAGCTATCTTTCAAAGAGTGCTATCTTTCTATTAGGTTCCTGATCCACTTCCCAACTGAAAAGGCACATCCTAACATCTGTTCTTTGATGATTGAGTTTAATGAGAAGGAACTATTTTTAAAGTTTGAATGCCAGTGCCCTGCCCAAACTTCAGTGTAAGTAATGGGAAATGTAATTGGTCGAATGCTTCTGAATAGTGAACCACTCCATGATTTCCCAGCCCTTTACAAACATATCCCTGTAAAGAAGAACAAAACCATAAATTAGCATTAACTCTGCATTGAGATTCTTCTGCACTTCTTTTTTTATCTTTTCCAATCTTCTTACTACTCTTGCAAAGTTTGAACGTAAGGGTAGAGGTGAGGGGAAGGATAAGTGAATATGATTGCGTTTATTTCAAACTGAAATTCTCATTGACTAACCATGCTTCTCTTCCATTGCCTCATGATGACTGGCTTTTAAAAAGAAACAAACAAAATGTAGCTCTTTCTTTGTGTAGACGTAAATTTTCATTTCTCCGAGGTAAATGTTTGGGAATGCAGTTGCTGGATTGTATGGTTAGTGTATATTTTACTTGCTTAATTTTTTTTAACATCTTTGTTGGAGTATAATTGCTTTACAATGGTGTACTTGCTTACTTTTTTAAAGAAACTGCCAAACTGTTTTCCAGAGTGACTGTACCATAGTACATTCCCACCAAAAATGTATGAGAGACCCAGTTTCTCTACATCCTCGCCAGAATTTGGTATTGTTGCTATATTTTATTTTAGTAACGGGTATGTAGTGATAGCTCATTGTGCTTTTAATTTGCATTTCTGTAACGGCTGATGATGTTGAACATCATTTTGTGTGTTTCTTTGTCATCGGTAGATCATCTTCGATGAAATCTCTTCATGTCTTGCCTATTTTGTTTGTTTTACTGTTGAGTTTTGATAGTTTTAAAAAATATATTCTAGCCACTAATCCTTTTTAGATGTGTGGTTTGTAAATATTTTCTCCCACTCTGTAGCTTGTCTTCACATCCTTATAACAGGGTCTTTCACAGAGCAAAGGTTTTTAATTTTGATGAGGTCCAGTTTACCTTTTTTTTTTCTTTTTTATGAATCGTGCTTTTGGTGTCAGGTCTAAGAACTCTTTGCCTATCCCTTGATCCTGAACATTTTCTCCCATATTTTTTTCCTAATTTTTAAATAGTTTTCATTTTTACATTTAGGTATGTGATCCATTTTTAATTAATTTTTAAAAAATAAACAAGGAACTTTTTTTAAATTAATTTATTTATTTTTGGCTGTGTTGGGTCTTCGTTTCTGTGCGAGGGCTTTCTCTAGTTGCGGCGAGCGGGGGCCACTCTTCATCGCGGTGCGCGGGCCTCTCACTATCGTGGCCTCTCTTGTTGCGGAGCACAGGCTCCAGACGCGCAGGCTCAGTAGCTGTGGCTCACGGGCCTAGTTGCTCCGCGGCATGTGGGATCTTCCCAGACCAGGGCTCGAACCCATGTCCCCTGCATTGGCAGGCGGATTCTCAACCACTGCGCCACCAGGGAAGCCCTAATTAATTTTAAAAATAAATTTATTTATTTATTTTATCCATGTATTTTTGGCTCTGTTGGGTCTTTGTTGCTGCGTGCAGGCTTTTTCTCTAGTTATGGCGAACAGGGGCTACTCTTCGTTGTGGTGCGCTGGCTTCTCATTGTGGTGGCTTTCTCTTGTTGCGGAGCATGGGCTTTAGGCACAAGGGCTTCAGTAGTTGTGGCAGGCAGGCTCAGTAGTTGTGGCTCACGGGCTCTAGAGTGCAGGCTTAGTAGTTGTGGCACATGGGCTTAGTTGCTCCGCGGCATGTGCGATCTTCCCGGACCAGGGCTCGAACCCGTGTCCCCTGCCTTGGCAGGCAGATTCTTAACCACTGTGCCACCAGGGAAGCCCCTTTAATTAATTTTTGTATAAGGTGTGAAGTTTAGTTTGAGGTTCATATTTTTGACTATGGATGTCCAGTTGCTTCAGCACCATTTATTGAAAAGGCCGTCCTTTCTGTACTGAGTTGATTTTGCACCTTTGTGAAATATCAGTTGGCTGTACTTGTGTAGGTCTATTTCTGGCTTTTGTTCCTGTTCCATTGATCTAGGTATCTATCCTTTTATGTAGCTATATAATAAACCTTAAAATCAGGTAGAGTGGCTTTTCCCACTTTCTTTGGAATCTTTAGCAAATGAAAGGTTTTTTGATTTTATCTTATTTTATTTATTAGGTTATAAATAAGTAATTCACATAAAAAATGTAGTATTGCAATATACATTTAAATCTCATCATGAAATAATGTAATTTTAAGAATAATTATCATCAGGCACAAGTACTAAATTTAATTTTTAGTTCTTTCACATTTTTTATGTACCTCTGCTTATTAGTCGTGGTTTTAAGTAAGTTGTCTAGTTAAAAGAAATTTTAAATGCCAAGTTGAGAGTATTAATGGCATGCTGTCTTTGTCTTTTTTTTAGATGGTGCTATCTGAAAAGGTTAGTCAACTGATGGAATGGACCAATAAAAGGCCTGTAATAAGAATGAATGGAGACAAGTTCCGTCGCCTTGTTAAAGCCCCACCGAGAAACTACTCCGTTATTGTCATGTTCACTGCTCTCCAACTTCATAGACAATGTGTCGTGTGCAAGTATGAACTTTCAACTACACTTTAAAAATTAAATAACTCATAAGATTTTAACCATTTCTCAACCCCAGAAGAATAAAATTAGTTCAGTGGGTACATAAACAATTAATGTATATACGTTACTTAGAGTGTCTGTAGTAACACATAATAGTACTACTCTTTTATAGTCTTTTCTTGATGGTCCATATTAGTGGGGGAGGGACAAAGAGCAAGGATAAAGTTTCATGGTAACCATCCTAGAAATAACATAAAAAAATCTAACAATCATCTTTTAAATTGGTATCAACTTATATAAATGCGTGTCAATAGCATTGATGTAGTGTTTTATTATTTGTGTGTGCTTTCAACTTCATACTCTTGTTTTATCACAACAACCCCAGAAGGTACATAAAGCAAATATTCTCTCATTTTTGGAAGAAACAGGTTCCAATATGTTAACTGGTCTACCCAAAGCTATAGATATTTATTAATGCAATAATGGTGGCTACATCCAAAATTTGGAATTACAAGAGAACTTTTTAGAAAACAAAGATGCATGATTTAGAGGTGTTTCTTTTTTCTAGATTATTTTATAGTAATTTTAAACCTTAGAAATCGAGACTAATCTCACTTAAAATTTCATCAAACAGTGGTTTGTTGATTTTATTTTACTATTTCTGAATGATCTTAAGAAAAAAGACATTTCTTTAAACAAAAGCACTATAGATAATTAAAAATAGTGGATACTAAAAAATAAAATTGCTTTTGCTTTTTGTTGTTTATTTACTTATATTTTTAGATCAGTATTGTGATTTGGGAATTCACTTTAAATGAAATGACAAAGTTACCCTGTGAAAAACTAATTTAGTAAAATTTTGGAGGCTTTCCAAATTCTGATAGCCTGAGCACATGTGAAGGAATAGACAGCCTTCTTTCAGAATAGTGTGTTATGCTACCCCAAGCCTTTCTAACTCTTAAAGGATTTTCTCCCCAGAGGTAGGAGATAGTCAAGAGATTTGGTACCAGAGTGCTTTTTTTTTTTTTTTTTAGGGATGGCTGTTATGCTGAATATAAATTAAAATTAAGTAGAAGAAGGAAAAAGAATAGTAGGTATTAACTGTGAATAAACTTAAACTCTGGAATTACTCTATAATTCAGTCAGTTTACTCACTAGCAATCATGAGTATACAAAAATGTCAGGGAATGAACAAAGTCCTTCATAATTCTGTATTAAATGCAAATTAATGGAGTTCTTAATAACTAAAGTTTTTAATAGTGTCTTACTTTTTACAAGACCAAATTCTAAATTAGCACATTTTCCTAAACTCATTCAAATAATTAAAATTAAGCAACAGCGATGTGTGTAATACTATATATTTGGTGCTATCAGGATGAAAAGTGTAAGAAAGATGTGCTATCCTTATCATCTGGCTAGGGAAATCAGTTCCACATATGAAAATTTAGCTGGCAATATAAGACAATTTATGATTAAGTACCAAATGAATTGTGTGCATAATAAATGCTATAAAATTTCAGGAAGGACATATAAGAGGAGTGGTTAGGGTTGGCCTAATGGAGAAGATAGGATTTGTACTAGGGCTAGACAGATGGATCAGATTTACATAGCAGTAGGATATTCTGATTAGAAGCAATCATGTGTGCAAGGGTACAGAGATAGGCGTAAAGTGCTGGAATTAAGAGATCCTGTTTGAGGTTGAGTAGTAGTAAGGCTATGTAAAAGCTAGATGCATTATTTGGAAATAGATGATAAAGAACTTTGAAAAACCAGTGAAAGAGCTTGGAGACTGTTCTGAAGGTAATAGAAAAGCAACAATGGTTTCTGATATGAGGAGGAATATCAAGAAAGTAGTCATTTAGGAAGACTGATATATATTGCAATATAAGAAGGATTGGAGGAGGAGAAAGTAGAGTTAGGGTTTTAATGTTCTATGTCAGATATTAAGGATCTGACTTTAGATGATAACAATGAAAATAAATGGGGAAGGATAGAGTTAAAAGATAATCAGAAATGAAAAACTGTCAGATCTTAGAAACTGAAATCATATGGGAGATCAGGGAAAAGTAAAATATGGCCTGAGGTTTCAATTAATCTCAATTCCTTAGATTCTTCTCTTTCACTGTAATAATTCATCAGACTGTATTTTTACTAAGTAGCATTTTGTACTTTAGATTTCTTAAATAGATTAATATTATAGTCTAATTTCTCTGGGAAGTACTTCAACCTAGTCTTTGAACTCTTAGAAGTAATTTAGGGTATTAAAAATTGGTGTAGAAACAATCTAGTTAGACTTTTTTCCAGCGAATGTTGCAGGAGCTTTGAGATAAGGAGTAGGCACAAAGTATGAAGCAGAGTCAGGTAATCACTACTTCATGGTGAAATCCCCAACACTTGGTATAAGGCTTCTCTTATGCCAAAACAGTGGCAGTGTTTTCCAAGGTTTGTCCTAACCCTGTCAGCAGAGCCTGACTTGCATTAGATTGCTTTAAAAAATGTTTTATATGTTATCTTCACAAATCCGATTGCATCCAGGCAAGCTGATGAAGAATTCCAGATCCTGGCAAACTCCTGGCGATATTCCAGTGCATTTACCAACAGGATATTTTTTGCTATGGTGGATTTTGATGAAGGCTCTGATGTATTTCAGATGGTAAGCTATTTGGTTTATTCTATTAAATAGGAATAGATAAAATATGGATAATATGGAATACCTTTTTTTCAATGGCTGCAAGAAGTTAAATAAGATTTGTCTTACCTAAGATCTAGAGTAGTTAATGAGATAAAAGCTAAACTTAAGCTAAACATGAAATATAGTGGTCAATACTAGCCTATTAGAATATGGAAATTGGGTAGAAATCAAGTAACTTTTATGTATTTTTTATTGTGGTAAAATATAATAAAAAATTACCACTTTTTTTTTAAAATAAATTTATTTATTTATTTATTTCTGGCTGCATTGGGTCTTCGTTGCTGCGTGCGGGCTTTCTGTAGCTGCGGCGAGCGGGGGCTACTCTTCATTGCGGTGCGTGGGCTTCTCATTGCAATGGCTTCTTTTATTGCGGAGCATGGGCTCTAAGCACACGGGCTTCAGTAGTTGTGGCTCACGGGCTCTAGAGTAGTTGTGGCGCACGGGCTTAGTTGCTCTGTGGCATGTGGGATCTTCCCGGACCAGGGCTCGAACCCGTGTCCCCTGCATTGGCAGGCAGATTCTTAGCCACTGTGCCACCAGGGAAGTCCCCCCTCTTTCAGTTCTGATATTAGTAATTTGTGTCTTCTCTCTTTTTTCTTAGTTAGCTTGGCCTAGAGGCTTATTGATTTTACTGATCTTTTCAAAGAGCAAGCTTTTGGTTTCATTGATTTTTCTCTATTGCTTTTCTACTTTCAGTTTCATTACTTTCTTCTCTAATTTTTATTATTTCTCTTCATTTAACTTTGGATTTAATTTGCTCTTTTGTTGGTTTCCTAAGATGGAAACTTAAATTATTGAGTTTAGATCTTTCTTTTTTTCCCGTATATGCATTCAGTGTTATAAATCTCCCTGTAACCATTGCTTTTGCTGTATCCCACAGATTTGGATAAGTTCTGTTTCCATTTTCATTTATTTCAAAATACTTTTTAATTTTTCTTGAGATTTCTTCTTTGACCCATGTGTTAATTAGAATTGTGCTGTTTAGTTTCCATGTATTTTGGAATTTTCCAGTTATCTTTCTGTTATTGGTGTCCAGTTTAATTCCATTGTGGTCTGAGGGCAGACATTGTGTGATTTCTGTTCTTTAAATTTGTTATGGTGTGTTTTATGGCCCAGAATATGGTCTTTCTTGGCAAATTCTGTTGTTTTGGATGAAGTAGTAGTCTATAGATGTCAATTATATCCAGTTGTTTAGATGGTGTTATTGAGTTCAACTATGTCCTTACTGATTTTTTGCCTGCTGGATCTGTCCATTGGGTGTTGAAGTCTCCAACTATGATAGTAGATTTATCTATTTCTTCTTGCAATTCTATTAGTTTTTGCCTCACATAGTTTGACACTGTGTTGTTAGTCACATACATGTTAAGGATTGTATGTCTTCTTGGAGAATTGACCCCTTTATCATCATGTAATGCCCTTTTTTATCCCTAATAACTTTCCTTGTTTTGAAGTCTGCTCTATCTGAAATGGATATAACTACTCTTGCTTTCTTTTGATTACTGTTAGCATCGTATATTTCCTCCATCTATTTACTTTTTTTTTCCTTCTACAATGACTTTATTATAAATATGTTCTTTTGGAATAAACAAATATTGCATTCAAGACTATCAGCAAACTTGTTCTAAGGTAATAAAAGAGGGAAAATGGAACCAGGAACCACTTAGAAGTAGAGATAAACAGCAAAGACACCTGCATGCCATGCTGACCGCCTTTCCCCCAAGAAGTAACAGGAGGTTAACAGGGGACATCACATTTCTCATTAGCACATTAATGAAAATAAGCTTCGAGTTTGGTAATTTGCACTAGTTCTGTAAACTGAACTGCTCCTCTCCTCAGTCCTAAGAACTAGAATGGGAAGACAGTCAGTCTTCGGATCCCAGCATCAACAAGGAAGATCTTGACTTTGTAACTCTTTGCTCTCAGACAAAACTGTTCACTACTTGCCAGGAGCGATGTCAGAGTAGTCCTTCAGCACCCAGGCCAAGTGCTCACTGTGAGTCTTAAACCATCGCTTTTTCTGTGAAGCAGGCTTTTTCCTTCTCTGAATAGGGGCCACTTTCTTTGGTCCAGATTCCTGCATGGAAGAAATACCCTGTCACTTTAGATACTCTTCAGTTTTCTCCTCCTCCATTGAATCCACGGTGACACTCCTTCACAGTTTCTGAAACTTTTCATCCACAGAAAACTGACAGCTCTTATCATTGAAGAAAAGAATTTTCTTCTTATCAGGAAGGTTTACAAATGGTATCTGGTCCCCTAAAGCCTTAACGGCTTTCTGGGAATTGGGCAGTCCTTCCTCAATGTCTTCTAAAATAATTCCTCCTAAGCCTCGCTGGTCATGCTTATTTAAGAGCCTAAGTAGGACCTTCTTATCTTCCAAGTTGTACTTGGGCTTGAAGGCATACTTTCTATCTGTTACTTCAGTTTTGGGATTACTGACTATTGCCTCAGTCATTAGCCGTTGTTTCTGCTTGAGTCCAATATCTAAATGTTGTGTTTCATTCAAAATTTCTTCTAAAGTAAGAGGATGTGTATCTCATTGCTGATGCCATGTCTTCATGTAATTCACAATCTTAGCAAGAATGCCAAACTTATATCCAGAGCGTCCTGATAGAACTTTCGAGTTAAATGATCCATTGCTATGATCAGAATTTTGTTTAGAGCTTGATGATCCTCCATGTTCTAGCTTTGCTTTCTTATTCTTTGATGATGATGACTCAGAAGATACAGCATGGTATATTTCCTCCATCTGTTTACTTTTAATCTATATGTGTGTCTATTTAATGTGGGTTTCTTGAAGACAACATATACTTGGGTCTTGTTTTTTGAACCACTCTAACAATTTCTGTCTTTTAATTGGTGCATTTAGACCATTGATATTCAAGTTGATTATTGATATAGTTGGATTACCATCTGCCATATTCATTACTGTTTTCTGTTTTTTGCCCTTTGTTCCTATTTTTGTCTTCCAATCTTTTTCTGCCTTTTGTGGCTTTCATTGATCATTTTATATGATTCCATTTTTCTCTCCTTTTTTAGTATATTAGTTATACTTTTTTTTTTTTGCTTTTCTTAGTTGTTGCCCTAGAGTTGGCAATATACATTTACAGCTAATCAAAGCCCACTTTCAAATAACACTATACCACTTCATGGGTAGTGAGAATACCTTATAATAACAAAATAATCCTAATCCCCCCCTTCCATCCCTTGTATCATTTCTGTCATTCATTTCACTTATATATAGGCACATACACACACACAATTGAATATATTGCTGGTGTTATTTTGAACAAACTGTTATGTGTTAGATTAATTAAGAATAAGAAAAACAAAAGTTTTTATTTTACCTTCACTTATTCCCTCTTCAGTCCCTCCCTTAATATATGTAGATCCAAGTTTCCAACCTACCTTATTTTCCTTCTCTCTAAAGAACTTCTTTTAACATGTCCTGCCTGGGATTCCCTCAGTTTTTCTTTGTCTGAAAAAGTCTTTATTTCTCCTTCACTTTTGAAGAATAATTTCACAGGGTACAGGATTCTCTAAGTTGGTGTTGTTTTTTCCCCTCAGCACTTTAAATATTTCACTCCGCTCTCTTCTTGTTTGCACGGTTTCTGAAGAAAAGTTGGGTGTAATTCTTATCTCTCTTCCTCTATGGGTAAGAGGAAGAGAGATTCCTCTGACTTCTTTCAGAGTTTTTTTTATCTTTGGTTTCTTTGAGTTAAATTATATGCCTGGGCATAGTTTTATTGGCATTTATCCTGCTTCATGTTCTTAGAGCTTCCTGGATCTGTGATTTGGAGTCTGACGTTACTTTGGGTTATTCTCAGTCATTAAATATTTATTCTATTCCTTTCTCTTTCTTCTGGTATTCCCATTATGTGTATATTACACCTTTTGTAATTGGCCCACAGTCCTTGGATATTCTGTTCTGTTTTAGTTTCTTTTTTTTTTTGTCTTTGTTCTCTTTGCTTTTCAGTTTTTGAGGATTCTATTGATAGATCTTCTAGCTCAGAGATTCCTCAGACATGTCCAGTGTACTAAGTCCATCAAAGGCATTCTTCATTTCTGTTACAGTGGTTTTCATCTCCGACATTTCTTTTTGGTTCTTTTTAGGATTTCCATCTCTCTGCTTACATTAACCATCTGTTTTTGCATGTTGTCTACTTTATCCATTAGAGATATTAGTATATTAGTCAGTTTTGTTTAAAATTCCTGGTAAGATAATTCCAACATCCCTTCCAAGTCTGGTTCTGATACTTGCTCTGTTTCTTCAAATTGTGTTTTTTTCACTTTTGGTATCCCTTGTAATTTTTTTCTTCATAGCCAGACACTAGATGTACTAGATGAAAGAAACTGCTGTAAAGTGGCCTTTAGTAATGTGGTGTGAGGGGAGAGGGATGTTTTATAGTCCTATAATTAGATCTCAGTCTTTTAATGAGCATATGCCTCTGGACTGTGAGCTCCACAAGAGTTTCTCAGTTTTTTTCCTCCCCTCTTAGAGGACAGGATGGCTGGAGTGAACTAGAGTTCGGTATTTCCCTTCTTCCAGGTCAGTTAGGCTCTGATAATACCCCAGCAGGTTAGGCTGTGGTTAACTAGTTTCCTCTGAGGACAGACCTTGTTAAGAAGAGCAGAGTTCTCTGGGATATTTCAAAATGTTTTCTTTTCCCCTCACCCTGACAGTAGCATGAGGGGATTTTCCTCCAGTATTTACTGTGGGAACCTAGTCAAGCTCCTGGAGGTAAATCTCACAATATTTTTACCCCCCTCCCCCATAACTGTGTGCTTTTGGAGTTTTTAACTCTCAGAGTTGTCCACACTGAGCCTCCAGTAATTTGTCAGTTACAGATCAGGTTTTCCTACTCTGGCAGTGTTCCTGAGGCGGTTTCCACTTGTTGGTCTCTGCTCAGATAAGCCGTGACTCCCTGTATTTGCCTGTCTGTCTCTCCAATCTTGGGGGCAGTCGTTTGCCCTGTGTCTTCCTTTCTCTTAGGGAATTCCAGAAGAGTTGCCTGCTTTTCAGTTTGTTCAGCTTTTTTTTTTTTTTTTTAATTTTTTTGGCTGTGTTGGGTCTTCGTTTCTGTGCGAGGGCTTTCTCCAGTTGCGGCGAGCGGGGGCCACTCTTCATCACGGTGCGTGGGCCTCTCACTATCATGGCCTCTCTTGTTGCCGAGCACAGGCTCCAGACGCGCAGACTCAGTAGTTGTGGCTCACGGGCCCAGTTGCTCCGCGGCATGTGGGATCTTCCCGGACCAGGGCTCGAACCCGTGTCCCCTGCCTTGGCAGGCAGATTCTTAACCACTGCGCCACCAGGGAAACCCTGTACTAGTTCTTTCCCCTTTGCGTATAAGGGGACATAGATGTAATCAGTAGATTCAAGGACATAGATTGAGTTTTGTCTGTTTATAAATCTGTCTAACTCATATATTTGGACATATTTTACTCAACAATTGTATAAAACATGAAAGATTTGGGTATAACTTCTTGTTGTACACCTTTACATGAATGACTTCCCAATCCAAAAATTCATTATGTCCCAAATGAAACTCCTGTCTCTCCCACTTCCACTCAAACCCGGTCCTCTTGGGTTCTGTATCATTGGTGACACTTCTTTGTCATTCCTCTTTTTCTACAACATCCATCATCCTTTACTTCCAAGGCCTTCATCTTCTTTCATTTGAACTTACCATCCATATAATACTCTCTCCATATTGCCTGCTGTAACAGTTCCTAGAGGTTTTTTTCTAGAGGGTATTAATAAGAATACTTGGGGGAAAATAAAATTTGAGAAACCTTAGTTTAAACAAAATTAAATTTTATTTTTTTATTTTTTTTAGGTTAGACTTTATTTTATTACCTAGATTTTTTTTTTTGTTTAAAGGGAATGCTATTTATTTATTTATTTATTTATTTTATTATTTATGGCTGTGTTGGGTCTTCGTTTCTGTGCGAGGGCTTTCTCTAGTTGCGGCAAGCGGGGGCCACTCTTCATTGCGGTGTGCGGGCCTCTCACTATCGCGGCCTCTTCTTGTTGCGGAGCACAGGCTCCAGACGCGCAGGCTCAGTAGTTGTGGCTCACGGGCCTAGTTGCTCCGCGGCATGTGGGATCTTTCCAGACCAGGGCTCGAGCCCGTGTCCCCTGCATTGGCAGGCAGACTCTCAACCACTGCGCCACCAGGGAAGCCCTAAATTTTATTTTTTACTTCAGGGTATCAAGAACTATGAAGGGTCTTGAGGTTTTATTCTACTTGCAAGCTAACAAGTGACCCTGCCACAGTTTCATAGATGCTCACAGATGACATGACACTCCTGGGTTGGAGTTAAAGGACTTTATTACTCACAACAACAAAATCCAAAGTATCAACACTTCATTGCACTGGTTCCCTAAGCACCACTTCCCATAGGACAATGCAAGGAAAACGAGTGGGTTGCATTATGGAAGAGGAACTCGAAGCTTTGGGAACCCAAATCTTCTATAAAGGCTAGTAAGCATGCATGCCCTTTGCTTTGGAGGGAGACTCTGTTACTATCTTCTAAGGCTGCACAAACATCCTTGAGAAGATCATCCAGAACAAAGGCAGTCAGTGCCTCTGCTCACAAGACATGCATAAATATGAGAAACTGTTTTCCAACACAGAACTTCTCATAGACTTCAACATGCTGAAATATGTTATTCCTTCCATTCTAATAGTATGCTGTAATATGCAGAATTTCCCCAATTATTGGACCACTTAATGGAGCATTTTAGTTATATTCTATGGAACACACTTTTGGAAATAGTGGCATATAGACTAAAGCCAAAATTCCTTAGTCCTCCTCACTTCATGCCCTCTTTACTCCAAACACATAACCACCTTTCCCATAATTATGTTATGTCATTGTTGTTTTATTTCAACATTGTTGATCGTTTCCTACAACATAAAGTATCTTTTCTCCCTTGCTCCCTTTCTCTCCACTTTCAAAGTTCTGTTTACCCTTTAAGCCTCATTTCAGATATTCCCCTGAAGCCTTTTCAAATCCTCAAATGTGAGTCAACCCTTTTCTTGTATTGTCACAATACTTTCCTTATATTTCTATTATACATATATATATCCAGAGTCTATCTTATAGTAGAATTAACCCTAGAGTTGTTTGACAGTCCCTCTTAGAATATACTTACTTATGGGCAGAGCCAACATCCTGTAGCTATTAGTGCTAAGCACATAATAGATGTTCAGTAAATGTCAAACGGATGGATTAATGTTCCATTTTACAGTGTGTCATCATGCTGGTCATATTCTAGTCTCACACAGCTCCATAAATCAAAATCAGTATATTCATAAAACATGCTATAGCCTAAAAGATTAGTGCATTTAGGCCTTTTTAGACCAAAGGAAACAATTTCTAGAGTTTAAGAAACTGCTTTCTCATTCTCTACTATTAAAGCAAGGACTGTTTTGGAAATTAAAAGTTGTAATTCCATTTATTTTAACAAGATACACATAAAGAATTTCTGTTAGTGATTTGTAAAACTACAAAACCAATTTTCTTCTACGTCAAATACCTTTTAATATCAATGTCCATTTTAGAGCTATATTTAGAGTTAGTGGTATAAGGATGGCAGTGTGTCCATCTGTGGAAGAAATTCAAACCTTTCTCCAAAGAACAATGTCATATGCCACAGTATAGAAAAGCTAAGCATAGATGAAAAGTGGTACCTACCAAAAACAGTACATCTTGTTTTGGCTCTTTAACATCTAAGGATTTTCAAAGCCTACAAGATTTTAAAAAATTTTTTAATTGTGAGAAAATAGGCATAACATGAAATGTACTATCTTAACCATTCTTAAATGTGGTTCAGTAGTGTTCAGTACATTCAGGTTGTTGTACAACCAACCTCCAGAACTCTTTTCACCTCGTAAAACTGAAACTCTTTACACATTAAATAATTCCTTTTCCCTCTTCCTCCAGCCCCTGGCAACTATCATTCTACTTTGTCTCTATGAATTTGACTACTGTCGGTACCTCATATAAGTGGAATCATAAAGTATTTGTCTTTTTGTGACTGGCTTATTTCACTTACGATAATGTCCTCAAAGTTTATCCATGTTGTAGCATGCATCAAAATTTCCTTGCTTCTTAAGGCTGAATAATGTTGCACTGTATGCATATACCACATTTTATTTATCCATTCATCTGTTGATGGACACTTGGGTTGCTTCCACCTTTTGGCTATTGTGAATAATGCTGCTATCAACATAGGTATACAAATATCTCTTCAAGACCCTGGTTTCAGTTGTTTTAGATTTATACCCAGAAGTAGAATTCCTAGATCATATGGTAGTTCCATTTATTGTTTTTTTTAGTAGCTTCCATATTGTTTTCCTTAGCGGCTGTACCATTTTGCATTATTTTTGATTTTTTGATAGTAGTTATCCTAATGAGTGTGAGATGGTGTCTCATTGTGGTTTTGACTTGTAATTCTTTAATGATTAGTGATGTAGAACATCTTTTCATGTGCTTGTTGGCAATTTGTATATCTTTTTTGAGAAATGTCTATCCATATCCTTTGCCCAGTTTTTAATCAGTTTGTTTGTTTTTTAGTTGTAGGAGTTCTTTATGTATTCTGGATATTAGCCCCTTATCAGACATATGATTTGTAGATATTTCTCCCATTCCATTGATTGCTTTTTCACTCTGTTGATTGTGTCTGTAGCCTGCAAGATATTTTTACAGAGCTGATTTGGTATAAAGATGTTATACTAGTAATCATGGAAATACAAATTACATTAATGGTGATACACAATGTTCATCCATTAGATCAGCTTTTGGCAAGAATGTGGGGAAACAGATACCTTCCTATGTGTCTGGGTAGGAGTGTAAATTGGTACAGCCACTTCTGAATGCGAGTTGGCTCTATCCATTTTAATTTAAGATGTTTCTGCCCTATGAACTAATTATTCCATTTCTAGAGAAACACTCTTAGATGTATACAGGGAGATATGTACATGGCTGTTCATTGCAACATCATTTTTAATTGGGAAAAAAGGGAAAAAAAGAACTAAAATACCAACAATAGCATAATTACTTAATAAACTGTGAGAGTGAGGTCGATATATATATATACACACTGTCATGGATAGATCTGTCAAAGATGGTTGAATAATAAAAAGCAAATTGCAGAATATTACAGTTAATGTGATACCATTTGTGTTAAAATAAGGCACACACAAAGCAATATTATATGTTTTCTGTTGGCACATACACATGTATATGAATAAATTCAGAAAGGTCTAGAAATGGTAATAGTGGCTGCCAGAGTGGACTGGAGTTGGTCCTCATAACCCTGTAATTTTTTATTTTTAATTTCGTAGGGGAAATGGATTTCATATATTACCTAGTTCTTTTAGACGCATATGTATATTTTAAATCCAAAGGAGGTACAGTAGTCCCCTCTATCCACAGGGGATACATTCTAAGACACTGAAACTGCAGACAGTACCAAACCCTATATGTAACTGTATTTTTTCTTATACATGCATACATACATACATACCTATGATAAAGTTTAATTTATAAATTAGTACAGTTAGAGATTAGCAACAATAATAATAAAATGGAAGAATTAAAACAGTATACTGTAATAAATTTATGTGAATGTGGTCTCTCTCTCTCAAAATATTTTGTTGTACAAATTTATCTTTTTTATCTTAATTAAGCGCTTATCACTTACTGTGGCTGTAATTTTTGCAGTTGAGGTGGAACAGCAAAGTCAGCATGAATTCATTTTCCTTCTTCACAATTTCATGAAGATTCACTCTTACCATAGGTCTTAGCAACCTCAGCATATGATTTTTTTTCTTTCCTTATTAAGTTGAGAACTTTCACCTTTTCACTTCAATGAAGCACTTTACAGCTTCTCTTTGGGATATCTGAATTGCCAGCATCACTACTCTTGTGTTTCGGGGCCATTATTATTTTTTTTTAACATCTTTATTGGAGTATAGTTGCTTTACAATGGTGTGTTAGTTTCTGCTTTATAACAAAGTGAATCAGTTATACATATACATATGTTCCCATATCTCTTCCCTCTTGCGTCTCCCTCCCTCCCACCCTCCCTATCCCACCCCTCTAGGTGGTCACAAAGCTCAGAGCTGATCTCCCTGTGCTATGCGGCTGCTTCCCACTAGCTAGCTATTTTATGTTTGGTAGTGTATATATGTCCATGCCACTCTCTCACTTTGTCACAGCTTACCCTTCCCCCTCCCCATATCCTCAAGTCCATTCTCTAGTAGATCTGTGTCTTTATTCCCGTCTTGCCCCTAGGTTCTTCATGACCTTTTTTTTTCCCTTATATTCCAAATATATGTGTTAGCATATTTATTTTTCTCTTTCTGACTTACTTCACTCTGTATGACAGACTCTAATTCCATCCACCTCACTACAGATAACTCCATTTCATTTCTTTTTATGGCTGAGTAATATTCCATTGTATATATGTGCCACATCTTCTTTATCCATTCATCCGATGATGGACACTTAGGTTGCTTCCATGTCCTGGCTATTGTAAATAGAGCTGCAATGAATATTTTGGTACATGAATCTTTTTTTTTAAATTAATTAATTAATTTATTTATTTATTTTTGGCTGTGTTGGGTCTTCATTTCTGTGCGAGGGCTTTCTCTAGTTGCGGCAAGCGGGGGCCACTCTTCATTGCGGTGCGTGGGCCTCTCACTATCGCGGCCTCTCTTGTTGCGGAGCACAGGCTCCAGACGCGCAGGCTCAGTAGTTGTGGCGCACGGGCTTAGTTGCTCCGTGGCATGTGGGATCCTCCCAGACCAGGGCTCGAACCTGTGTCCCCTGCATTGGCAGGCAGATTCTCAACCACTGCGCCACCAGGGAAGCTCCATGACTCTTTTTGAATTATGGTTTTCTCAGGGTATATGCCCAGTAGTGGGACTGCTAAGTCGTATGGTAGTTCTATTTTTAATTTTTTAAGGAACCTCCATACTGTTCTCCATAGTGGCTGTATCAATTTACATTCCCACCAACAGTGCAAGAGTGTTTGCTTTTCTCCACACCCTCTCCAGCGTTTATTGTTTCTAGATTTTTTGATGATGGCCATTCTGACCAGTGTGAGATGATATCTCATTGTAGTTTTGATTTGCATTTCTCTAATGATTAATGATGTTGACCATTCTTTCATGTGTTTGTTGGCAATCTGTATATCTTCTTTAGAGAAATGTCTATTTAGGTCTTCTGCCCATTTTTGGATTGGGTTGTTTGTTTTTTTGTTATTGAGCTGCATGAGCTGCTTGTAAATTTTGGAGATTAATCCTTTGTCAGTTGCTTCATTTGCAAATATTTTCTCCCATTCTGCGGGTTGTCTTTTGGTCTTGTTTATGGTTTCCTTTGCTTTGCAAAAGCTTTGAAGTTTCATTAAGTCCCATTTGTTTATTTTTGTTTTTATTTCCATTTCTCTAGGAGCTGGGTCAAAAAGGATCTTGCTGTGATTTATGTCATAGAGTGTTCTGCCTATGTTTTCCTCTAAGAGTTTGATAGTGTCTGGCCTTACATTTAGGTCTTTAATCCATTTTGAGTTTATTTTTGTGTATGGTGTTAGGGAGTGTTCTAATTTCGTACTTTTCCATGTAGCTGTCCAGTTTTCCCAGCACCACTTATTGAAGAGACTGTCTTTTCTCCACTGTATATGCTTGCCTCCTTTATCAAAGATAAGGTGACCATATGTGCGTGGGTTTATCTCTGGGCTTTCTATCCTGTTCCATTGATCTATATTTCTGTTTCTGTGCCAGTACCATACTGTCTTGATTACTGTAGCTTTGTAGTATAGTCTGAAGTCAGGGAGCCTGATTCCTCCAGCTCCATTTTTCATTCTCAAGATTGCTTTGGCTATTCGGGGTCTTTTGTGTTTCCATACAAATTGTGAAATTTTTTGCTCTAGTTCTGTGAAAAATGCCAGTGGTAGTTTGATAGGGATTGCATTGAATCTGTAGATTGCTTTGGGTAGTAGAGTCATTTTCATAATGTTGGTTCTTCTAATCCAAGAACATGGTGTATCTCTCCATCTATTTGTATCATCTTTAATTTCTTTCATCAGTGTCTTATAATTTTCTGCATACAGGTCTTTTGTCTCCTTAGGTAGGTTTATTCCTGGTATTTTATTCTTTTTGTTGCAATGGTAAATGGGAGTGTTTTCTTAATTTCACTTTCAGATTTTTCATCATTAGTGTATAGGAATGCAAGAGATTTCTGTGCATTAATTTTGTATCCTGCTACTTTACCAAATTCATTGATTAGCTCTAGTAGTTTTCTGGTAGCATCTTGAGGATTCTCTATGTATAGTATCATGTCATCTGCAAACAGTGACAGCTTTACTTCTTCTTTTCCGATTTGGATTCCTTTTATTTCTTTTTCTTCTCTGATTGCTGTGGCTAAAACTTCCAAAACTATGTTGAATAATAGTGGTGAGAGTGGGCAACCTTGTCTTGTTCCTGATCTTAGTGGCAATGGTTTCAGTTTTTCACCGTTGAGGACGATGTTGGCTGTGGGTTTGTCATATATGGCCTTTATTATGTTGCGGAAAGTTCCCTCTATGGGGGCCATTATTAAGTAAAATAAGGGTTACTTGAACATAAACATTGTGGTACCACGACAGTTGATCTGATAACCAACACTAAGTGACTAATGGGTGGGATATGCTGAACAAAGGGATGATTCACATCCTGGGTGGTATGGCGAGAGATTTCATCACACTGCTCAGAATGTCTGCAATTAAAAATTTTTGAATTGTTTATTTCTGGAATTTTCCATTTAGTATTTTCAGACTGCAGTTGCCCATGGGTAACTGAAACTCTGGAAAGTGAAACTGCAGACAAGTGGGAACTGCTGTATAGCTAAACAAATAGTGAAGAGTTTGGCCTAAAGTTTGGGCAGCAGTTTGGTGGCGTGAACACTATCCAGGGTGTGGTTCTTAAGTTTTGCAGACTCAAATTGAATTTTTAACAGTGTAGCCAGAATTTATCTAGCTCTGCAGACTTTGTGTATACTCACCAAACCATAAAAATCCATGGACATTGGTAACCAAAGACCTAATCTTTTAATTCACCAATTCACCATATTTTACTTCCAAGGAGACCAAAATAATCATGTCCACTATCAGTATACCCTCTCCCCTTATGAGAATATCTAAAACTATTACTGTTAGAAGGGTTACTGTAATAAGTATAGAATCAAAGCAAGGGAGTGGGTTATTTTATTGGTTGATGTCATAAGTTATAATTGTTTTATACAAGCCAATCTCCATTAAAGGGTTACCTGCTGAGGGGACCTGAATGCTTGCATCTGTTGGTCAACATCTTTTCCCTGGACTTAGACTTTTTATTTTCCACAAGTATAGTTATATCACGTCAGGAAAGATATAATGCGGATGAGTAGGTCATAGGTTCTTTACCTTAGCAATTCCAGTGTTATCTTTTTAAGAGTACCATGGTCTCATGACAGAGAACAGAGAAATGTGATGCTTATCACTAAACATTTATGAACCTTTTAGAATTGACTATTTCTCATATTGGTTACCATTTCTTATTGGTTTTCACTACAATAGAGCACTCTCTTATCCTGATTTTGTTTCCTCCAAATTGAGAATGTGCTCTAGGGGACTTCCCTGGTGGTCCAGTGGTTAAGACACTGCACTTCCACTGCAGGGGGTGCAAGTTTCATCCCTGGTCAGGGAACTCAGGCCCCACGTGCCACATGTCACGGCCAAAAAAAAATAGAGAATGTGCTCTATTTGGAGCTTACCTAAGCTACATGAGACAAGTTTAGTTCTCATAAATGTATTATGTTTTGCATAATCTCTGAACAGATTAAAGTGATTGTGGTATGGGAAATTTTCCATTCTATAGGAGTAAAATGTTGGTTTCTTAGCTAGGAATTTATATTTGGTAAGTAAAGTGTACTAGTTAAGGTCACAAGCAGCCTTCGGTTTGAATCCTGTCTCCATCACTTATCACTTTCCTTAGGTGAATCACTTAACCTACCTAAACCTGGGCTTCCTCATCTTTGTAAAATGCCTAAATTTCAAGATAGTATTTGCTGTTAAGATTATTTTCTTGGTAATTTATATTTTCATACCATACTTTTTATTCAGCTAAACATGAATTCAGCTCCAACTTTCATCAACTTTCCTGCAAAAGGGAAACCCAAACGGGGTGATACATATGAGTTGCAGGTGCGTGGATTTTCAGCTGAGCAGATTGCCCGGTGGATTGCTGACAGAACTGATGTCAATGTAAGTTTCCTTGCTTTGTACAGTAGAAAGTTACTTTGTCATTATCCACTTTGAATCTTTCTGGGAGGTCCTAATTGGTTTTGTCCCCATATCACTGAGGTAGTGATAGTTTGTCAGTTCCTTCATAAGTAGCATTTAACAGAATCATCCTGATGAAAGATTGACATTACAAAACATCCTCTATTACGTAGTCAGTTCAGCATGGAAACCACTCTTTTGTCCTTGTTAAGTCCATGGACTATCTAGTTGTACTTGGCGAATTCTTCTTAATCTAAAAGATGTTATGTTTTGAAAAAGTCTTTCAAAAAGCAAAAATAAATAAATAGATAAATAAAAGATGTTATGTTGTGGTTAAAGAGAATATTGTATCCATCCCATTTTAGGGTACACTGTAGACTGTTTTCATTAGGATGAAAAGAAAAAGTGTAATTTTTCTTGAAAATGACCACACTAATTTTGATTGCTTTCATTTCAAAGTATTTTGAACTGTATAATTAATGGATAAATTTCATACTTTAAAGTGTTTTTCTCTCCTTTCCATTAGATTAGAGTAATTAGACCCCCAAATTATGCTGGTCCCCTTATGTTGGGATTGCTTTTGGCTGTTATTGGTGGACTTGTGTATCTTCGAAGAAGCAATATGGAATTTCTCTTTAATAAAACTGGATGGGCTTTTGCGGCTCTGGTAAGTGAATTTTAGAAGAAAAATTGCTTGAATAAAACTAATATTACGTTGTTAGGTGGCATTTTGTTTATTTCTTACCTGTGGGAAAAGATTTTATATATTTTTATTTTATACCTTAAAATCAGTTTGTTTCCTCCATTATCTCATTAGGATGGCCAGAGCTTGAAGGAACTCATTGTAGCCAGTTTTTATTCAACCTGAAAGACTGTCACCCCTATGAAAATCCCCAATTCTTTTGAAAATATTCTTCTAAAACGCTTTTCAATATTCAATTTTAAACTTGTATCAGTTTATTTATAATTTTAAAACAGTGTTTTCCTTTCAAAGTAAATATTATTGATTCTTGTGATCCTTGTGATGAAATATAAGCCTTTTATCTTTTATCATTTATCTGAAAAATTTATTTCATATATTACTTGAGAGGGTGCACTTTTCATACACCTTTGAGTCTAATCAAGGTGGGAACAGCTACACCATGTTATATGAGTATTTCATTACTTTTTGTTTCCTAGTGTTTTGTGCTTGCTATGACATCTGGTCAAATGTGGAACCATATAAGAGGACCACCATATGCTCATAAGAATCCCCACACAGGACATGTGGTAAGGGAAAGTCCAGGATTTCTTTTCATCTTATACCAAAGTTAACCTTAGTTATTATTATCCTGTGAGATCAGTGCCAGTGTATGAAGGAACTAGATTTAGTTTTGACTTTTCAATCTCTTTGTATTAATGAGCTTCAATTGCTAAAAAGCTGTGCAGTACTCTTAAAAGTGGGAAGTTCCTTATCCCATTTGGTAGTTCTTTTGAGTAAGCTGGCTAAGAATGAAAGTTAGCCTTCAACTAAATAGAATAATAGACGATCAAGTACTTGAGCATCTATCCTTTCTAGGCACTGTACTAGGTATTACTAGGTATAGTGATAAGAAAAACGTAGTCCCTGTTTTCATGGAGTTTATTTTACTGTACCTCATGGTCTTCTACACTGAAAAACTAGTTTTCTCATATATTCTGTTGTTGAAAACATAGTATAAGTACAGTGAATAAGTACAAATAAATAATAAATAACACAGAAATAGCTTTCATTTTAATCAAACTTTTTACTGATGAATGCTTATATACATCAGGTGAATTATTAATTCACAGATCCAATGCTTACATACATCAGGTGAATTATTAATCCACAGATCCAATGCTTATATACATCAGGTGAATTATTAATTTCATAGTGTTTGAAAGTAGTCAATTTTAGGATTAAATCACCAAAATTTAATGTATATTTAAAGATTAAATTTTGTCCTTTTTTCCCCCAGAATTATATCCATGGAAGCAGTCAAGCCCAGTTTGTAGCTGAAACACACATTGTTCTTCTGTTTAGTATCCTCTTTACAATAAGTTCTTGGTGCCACATTTTAATTTGTCTGTTTTCTCACATTCTACAGCATTTGGTTGAGGCTGCTCTCTTATTAGTGCAAGTCATAATATCTTTGGAATCATATTACTGTGTCATCTGTCTTAGCCTGATCAGCTAAAGACCACCAGGGACAAACCTGCAAGTCTGATAAAGCCAAGTTTATTGGATCATTGCTACGAAGGAGACTACAAATCAGAGGGACCATGGGATATCTTACCTAAGGAAAGATAGAGTTGTTATAGGATTTAAGGAAAGGTGGAGCTTAGATGAAATGTAAATGAAGCAATGTTTTGATGAGCTCAAAGCAAAGCCAGGCTAAGTGTAAAGGGATCAGAATCAGGTCTGGACTGTGAAGTGGACCCAGGGTTCTGTTTCCTGGAAACTACACCGTTCAGATAAATTTGGGAATTTCTCTTCAGAAACTCCTTTTTTTTTTAATTAAATTAATTAATTTATTTTTGTCTGCGTTGGGCCTTCGTTGCTGCATGCAGGCTTTCTCTAGTTGTGGCAAGCTGGGCTACTCTTTGTTGCAGTGTGTGGGCTTCTCGTTGCAGTGGCTTCTCTTGTTGCAGGGCACAGGCTCTAGGCGTGTGGGCTTCAGTAGTTGTGGCACATGGGCTCAGTAGTTGTGGCTTGCAGTCTTAGTTGCTCTGCAGCATGTGGGATCTTCCCAGACCAGGGCTCGAACCCGTGTCCCCTGCATTGGCAGGTGGATTCTTAACCACTGCACCACCAGGGAAACCCAGAAACTCCTTTTTTAAAGCTCTGTACTTTGGTTGTAAATTGAGGCTACTTAGAAATTGTACTTGTAAATTGAGTAACTTAGATCCTCCAGTCAAGAATGGAATGTTTCCTTCTTACTGATATAATTTGAATCAGTCTACGATTTTAGAGAACAAGGTTCCTCGTTGAGTATGAAAGCTGTAGTTACTCAAAGACAGGGTTTATTTTGACATTTTACAGCTGCAGCATGTCCTAGGGAGAAATATTATTTCCTGTAAACTGTGCAGCTACTTTATATGTGTGTTGGCCCATCCTCTCGGATGGCAGGGCAGATTTTTACTTTCTCACATCTGAAAATTGATGTCTCTGTAAGCTGCAAGAATAGGTAACAGTGATATCAGATAGGTAGCAGTCTGCATTTCTTAGTATTACTGATCATAGTTTACCCACCTGAATGCATAAACAGTGACTCTGCGGAGCAAATCAACAAGGTGAATAAATGTAATGTTCCTCGAGTTGTGCTTCTCAGCCAAGGGGTCCTTACATTGATATATTGGAATCAGTTGTAGCCCAGGCTGTTAGAGAATCTGCGCAGTGACTTGATGGTAATGTCATTTGCCCTACCTTGTCATCCCATCATCTAGATGACTAAGAGGAGTTCCATTTTTTATAGTTACAGACATACTTCACACACAGTTTGGTTTTTTAATGTATTATAAGCATTTAATAAATTGTATATGGCCTTCAAAGTTATAAAAGTGCATGAGAATTACAGAGCAATAAGAAAATATTGGCAAGGAAAAGGAAAAATAGTCATCATTATCAATGTCTTTATAATGGATATATCATAATTCAATTATTCTCCTATTGGTGAATATTGGAAAGAATGTTTTCTTGGGTATAAAAATAATTGACAGCATTCCCTGGTGGTCCAGTGGTTAGGATTCCAGGCTTTCACTGCTGGGGGCCCAGGTTCGATCCCTGGTCAGGGAAATAAGATCCTGCAAGACACGTGGCACAGCCAAAAAAAAAAAAAATAGTAATTGGCATATCTCTGAATTTCCAGAAGTATGAAACAAAGTGTGTAAACCTGTCTGTTGCTCTTCGTGTTTTGTCCAAATTGTCTTCCAAAAGGCTTTTGCTTAAATTTAAGGGTAGGAGGGACTTCCCTGGCGGTCCAGTGATTAAGATTCTGTGCGTCCACTGCAGGGGGTGCGGGTTCAATCCCTGGTCAGGGAACTAAGATCCCACATAGCACTCAGTGCGGCCAAAAAAAAAAGGCGGGTGGGTAGGGAGGTTTGCTGCCAGAAATATATACGTGCCCTGCTTTCCCTGGCAAGTCCTAACCATCGTTATGTATTATTTTTTTAAACTGCTAATTCAGTCGGCAAAGAAATTGTTTAAGTATAGCTTGGACAATAATAATCAAAGTAACAAACATTTTTCCACAATTCTATACTTATGGTTCATTTTATACAAATATCTTTGCCTTCATCACATATAATGTACTTTCTTCTACTGGCTCTTTTATTTTTTTATTGAAGTATAGTTGATTTACAATATTTGTGTTAGTTTCAGGTGTACAACATACTGATTCAGTTTTTTTTCAGATTATATTCCATTATAGGTTATTACAAGATATTGAATATAATTCCCTGTGCTATACAGTAAATCCTTGTCGCTTATCTATTTTATGTATAGTAGTTTGTGTTTGTTAATCCCATAACCCTAATTTGTCCCTCCCTCCCTCTCCCCTTTCATAATCATAAGTTTGTTTTCTATGTCTATGAGTCTGTTTCTGTTTCGTACATAGATTCATATATATTGGGTTGGCCAAAAAGTACCTTTGGTTTTTAAGTAAAAATAAAGGACACATTTTTCATTTTCACCAAGAACTTTATTGAACAACGTCTTCACCCTTTTGTTCCACTACCTTCTGCCATTTTTCAGGCAACTTCATAATTCCATCCTCCCAAAACTTTTTATCTTTTTGAGCAAAGAACTGTTCCAGGTGCCTTTTACAGTCTTCCAGGGAATTGAAATTTTTTCCATTAAGAGAATTTTGTAAAGACCGAAATAAATGGAAATCCGAAGGTGCAACGTCTGGTGAATAGGGCGGATGAATCAGAACTTCCCAGCCAAGTTGTAACAGTTTTTGCCTGGTCATCAAAGAAACATGCGGTTTAGCGTTATCCTGATGGAAGATTATGCGTTTTCTGTTGACTAATTCTGGACGCTTTTCATCAAGTTCCGCTTTCAGTTGGTCTAATTGAGAGCAGTACTTGTTGGAATTAATTGTTTGGTTTTCCGGAAGGAGCTCATAATAGAGGACTCCCTTCCAATCCCACCATATACACAACATCACCTTCTTTGGATGAAGACTGGTCTTTGGTGTGGTTGGTGGTGGATCATTTCGCTTGACCCACGATCTCTTCTGTTCCACATTGTTGTACAGTATCCACTTTTCATTGCCTGTAACAATATGTTTTAAAGACGGAACATTTTCGTTACTTTTCAGTAGAGGATCACATGTGGAAATACGGTCAAGAAGGTTTTTTTTTGCTTAACTTATGTGGAACCCGAACATCAAAGCGATTCATATAACCAAGCTGGTGCAAATGATTTTCAGCACTTGTTTTGGATATTTTGAGTATGTCAGCTATCTCCCACGTGGTATAACGTTGATTGTTCTCACTTAATGTCTCGATTTGATTGCTATCAACTTCAACTGGTCTACCCGACCGTGGCACATCATCCAGCGATAAATCTCCAGCACGAAACTTTGCAAACCACTTTTTTTGTTTTTATAAATTTATTTATTCTATTTTTGGCTGCATTGGGTGTTCGTTGCTGCACGCGGGCTTTCTGTAGTTGCAGCGAGTGAGGGCTCCTCTTCATTGCGCTGCGCGTACTTCTCATTGAGGTGGCTTCTCTTGTTGCAGAGCACGGGCTCTAGGGCGCACGGGCTCAGTAGTTGTGGCTTGTGGGCTGTAGAGTGCAGGCTCAGTGGTTGTGGTACACAGGCTTAGTTGCTCCATGGCATGTGGGATCTTCCTGGACCAGGGCTCAAACCTGTGTCCCCTGCTTTGGCAGGCGGATTCTTAACCACTGCGCCACCAGGGAAGCCCCGCAAACCACTTTTGACGTGTTCGATCAGTCACAGCACCTTCTCCATACACTGCACAAACCGTTTTTTGCATTTCAGTTGCGTTTTTACCTTTCTTGAAATAATAAAGCATAATATGCTGAAAATGTTGCTATTTCCCCCCATCTTCAATATTAAAATGGTTACACAAAAATTCACCAATTTTGATAAGTTTTTTTTAAATGCACGCTGATATGACAGCTGTCACATACAGTCTAACAAAATTGTTTCAAATGAAGTTAAAGACAACTAAGTGCTACTAGAGCCATCTTATGGAAAAACGAACCTTTCGGCCTACGCTATATATATATATATTCAATTATATGCATATACTCCCCTCCCCCACATTTTGTGATTTTGATGTCCTATTTTACATCTTCATGCTTAACCTTTTACTGTTTACTGTAGTTACAGTCACTTTTAAAATTTTTTAAATTGTTTTTTAAATCTATGTACTGGTTTATTTAAGTGATCTTAAACCCTTTTATGTATTTGCCTTTACTGTTGTGGTTTTCCCTTTCCTATAGATCCTTGCTTCTTTTCTATTTAGAGAAGACACTTCAATATTTCTTTTAGGGTAGGTTTAGTATTGCTGAATTCTTTTAGTTTTTGCTTGTCTGAGAAATTCTTTCTCTCTCCTTCTATTCTAAATGATAATCTTGCTGGCTCTCCTGATTTCAGGTTTTTCCCTTACAGGACTTTGAGTATATCATGCCACTCCCTTCTGGCCTGAAAAGTTTCTGCAGAGAAATCAGCTGATAGCCTTATGGGGGTTCCCTTGTAACTGACTGTTTTTCTCTTGCTGCCTTTAGAATCCTTTCTTTATCTAGTTCCTTGTTATAATGATCTGCATTTCTATCGATAATCTTTCTTAATTCAGTTATTTTTATTACCACCTTTTTGAACTTGGGGTCTAGTAGACTGGTGAGCTCTGTTTCATTATTTGTTTTCTCTGGGGATTTCTCTTGTTCTTTAATTGGGAGTAGTTCCTCTGCCTTTTCATTTTACTTAACATTCTCTGTCTCTATGATTTCAGGAGAAACAGTTATCTACTGTGGTCTTAAAGGGGTGTTTTTAAGTGGGAGCATCCCAGTATAGACTGTGTGTGTCCAACGTTTTTGCTGCGAGGGTGGTTTTGGTGTGGATGCCAGCCACATCTTTCCTCAGAGTGTGCTGGTCATTATCCCCTTGATGGGGGTTGTGGTTGGTGTTGGAGTATCTAGAGACTGTGCAGGATATGAGGTGGGCTTCCTTTCTGCTCCATGGCTGTCCCTACCCTGTTAGGGGCAGGGTCTGCTCCCCAGTTCTTGGAATAGAAGCCCTGAGGGTCGGGTTCAATCAGGCTCCATTGCCCTTGAATCCATGCCCTGCCCCAACAGAGGTGATTGCTGAAGCAAGTGAGGCCTATGCAGTCACAGAGGACTTATGTGCTGCCTGTGTAGCTATCCACAGTTCCGCTCCGAAGCAGTACAAGATTGCATCCCTTTGTTGTGTTTGTCCCAGATCTAGTTCAAGGCTGTGGGGGTTGGAGCATTGTGGCTGCAGGAATTGAGATGGCTGCACTGCCATGAGAGATCTGGGCTGCCTCTGTGGCAGTCTTCTCCCAGGACCTGTCTGCCCCAGATCTAGGACTAAGCTAGGGTGTGGAGTTGGCAGAGCCTAGGTGCCACTGCAATAGGAACAACTGTGTACAGCTGGACCACACCCCAGGCCCTCCAGGCAGTCTTTGCATAGCTAGATGAGTCCTCTCCCAGGGCCTGTCTTCCTGAGATTTCAGCACTTAGCTGCTGCATGTTCTTGTGGTACCACCCTAGGCAACCTGGTCTGTCTCTGCGTAGATAGACCAAGTCTTTGCCCAGATCTCGCGCCAGGCTGTAGGGTGGAGTGAGCACAGCCAGGGTGTCCACCCCTTCAGGTTGGGACTGTGGTGTGGTGACAGACATCAGTGCAGGGCTCACTCTGCCCTGATGGTTAGCAAGCCATCACTCGTGTGCTCCTTGCAAGTAGAGTCTAAGCTTCTCTAGCCCTTTTGTCTGTCCCAGCAGATTTCCTAGCAGGCAAAGACTGGGATGCCCAGATTGTGACATGACCTGCTCGCTCCCCAGGGTGAGGATCCGCCCATGTGGACCTTCTCTTCCTTACAGATCCCTCCAGGAGGGGTAGGTCCTGACCCGACGCCTTTTTTTTCCTGACCTACCCGGTTAAATGGAGATCTTCCTTTCAGTTTTGCTTGTATAGGATTTCTTCTGCCAGTGTCCAGTTATGTTTCCATGAGAATTATTCCACATTTAGATGTATTTTTGATATGTTTGTTGGGGGAGGTGAGCTCACATCCTCCTACTCCGCCATCTTGAACCCCAAACCTACTAGCTCGTTTATTTCTTTTATTTAATTTTTTTAATTTAATTTTTTTCAATTTATTTTTGGCTGTGTTGGGTCTTTGTTGCTGCACGCAGGCTTTCTCTAGTTGCGGCGAGTGGAGGCTACTCTTCATTGCGGTGCAGGGGCTTCTCGTTGTGGCTTCTCTGGTTGCGGAGCATGGGCTCTAAGTGTGTGGGCTTCAGTAGTTGCAGCACATGGGCTCAGTAGTTGCGGCACGCAGGCCCTAGATTGCGCGGGTTTCAGTAGTTGCGGCACACGGGCTCACTAGTTGCAGCACACAGGCTCAGTAGTTGTGGCACGTGGGCTCAGTAGTTGTGGCTCGCAGGCTCTAGGGCGCACGGGCTTCAGTAGTTGTGGTGCGTGAGCTCTAGAGCGCAGGCTCAGTAGTTGTGGAGCACAGGCTTAGTTGCTCCACGGCATGTGGGATCTTCCCAGACCAGGGATCAAACCTGTGTCCCCTGCATTGGCAGGCAGATTCTTAACCACTGCACCAGCAGGGAAGTCCCCCTAGTAGCTCGTTTAATAGCCTAGTTCCTGTATGTTATGGAATACCACCTCCTCTATTTTCTATTTAGTTCTCTCAGGGTAACATGTCATCATGATTATGTAATTATTTATTATTTATTGTTTGTATCCCCCCACTAGAGTGTAAACTTGTCCAAGGAATGGTCTGTATTTCCTCTAACTTTGTGACTCCAACTAATAGTGCCTCCCTATAACAGGCAGTAAAAGTGTAATAGTAAAAGTTTAAAGAGTCTATAAATGAAATGAAACAATACATATGGAAGTGCATCATAGCTCTTGATAGCTGGACCTTGGTGGTATACTGTAAGATGGAAAACTCATAGACCATGATACAGAAACAAACCATTCCAAAAACAAAAGTCTCAACCATTAATCAGAGTACCTATAGCCAAAGCCTATAGAAATGATCAGTCTTTATGCTTACATGCATACAAAGAACCCTCGTAAGAAAAAAAATAATCGCTGGAGAAGACAACTTGGCTAAGCAACAAAAAACATGAATGAGTTTATGTCCCTTTCTGTTTAATTATACCCACATGAGGTAGCATACAATGTGCATATGTATATGCATAATTAATATGAGCATTTTAAACTGCTGTTTGTATTCACCAAACTGCAGGGTGAATCTCTCTTTTCTACTAGAACACATTCTATTTGTTTCAAAATGTGATTTTTCTTATTTTACTGTTCTTCCATGCCATGTGTTACCTTTTGCACGAGTAAGTCTATTTTGTATTTATATAGCTTCTATATTAAGCTGAATAAAAGTGAGGTTATGGCTCGCAGGATTTTCTCTTTTTATTAGAATAGGACAATTTAGGTAGTTTAGTAGTAATTTGTGCTTTAAAGGTTAATTGTTGAAATTCTGGAAAATTTTGGTAAGTTATTTTTCAAATAAAAATTAGTTGCTATTCTTTAAATGGTGTACATTTCAAGTGTGTTCTTTTTTGGAGGGTGGTTGAAATATTCAAAATGGCTATTTAATTTTTTAAAATGTGTATGAGATTGGCACAATAGTTGGAAGAATGTTCCAGAAGTTTATTTCAAAGTACAGTTTTAGAGGAAAACTCATATTTCACCTATGAGTTTAAATATCAGTTTTAAATACTGATATCAGACAGTATTTAAAAACAAATATCAGACATTTGTTTAAAATATCAGTTTTTATTTGTTCAAATAAAGTAATTTTCTAACCTTAATTTTTTTATTATATCTTCATAGTAAATAATTGTCATACTATGTAGACACCAGATTGCGTAGTTATAATTTTTTGTAATTGAGAATAGAAGGTTTATATATTTATTCATTCTATATTATTCTAGGAATATTAAAGTTGTATGTCATTTTTGTCTGTGTGAATTTCTCCTTAAACAATTTTTCTAAGATGGTGGGGTTACCTTGGGGATGGTGCTTTTATGTGAAGCTGCTACATCTGACATGGATATTGGAAAGCGAAAGAGTAAGTCATATCATATGCCAAAATGTAGCAATTCTGCCTTTAATACAGAAAAAAGAATGTCCTTTTAATCACTTCCCCTCTTAGTTATATTATTTTACTTATTTACTATTATAAAAGTAATATGTGCTCATTGTAGAAAATGTGGGGGAAAATAGGAGAATGAAACATTTCGGAGGAGAGTTACCCATTATTCCACCATTGAAAAGCTAATAATTTTAACGTAATATAAGTTCCTTCCATTTGTAAAAACATCTTTTCAACTGTATGTATAATACTTTGAATCTTATACCACCCCTTTTTAACCAGAGTTAAAATATTTCACTAATACTTTCCCATACATAATTTTTAATTTATAGTCTATACTGTAATTTACTTAACCATTCTGATTTTGTTAAGTGTTTACTTTTTTCCTAACTTTCATTATAATACTTATTTAGTGACTATTATGGTGCATATTAAACTTTATCCTCTTTCATAGTAATTCCTTAAAGTAGAATGACTGTGTGGTCCTATGTATGAGTATTTTCAATTATCTTGACGTTTTAAGCTGATGATGCCAAATTCTTTCCCCAAATGTTTTAATAATTTAGATTCCTACCAGTTGTATTTCAGAATGCTTGTTTCACTGTAACTTTATCAACATTAGATAACCTCATTAAAAATGTGTATGTGTATATTTGTTAATCAGATAAGGGGGAAATATATTATTTTGTACTTCTTTGGTTATTAGTATAGTTGAATATTTTCTTAGATGTTTATTAGCTGTTTGTGCTTTCCCTTCTGTAAAATGTCTTTTTGTCTTTTACCATTTACGTATTAGAGTCTTATTCCTTTTCCTACTGGTTTGCATAGACTTTTTATATATTAGAATATTCACACACTGATATTTGTTACCAAGAAATGTAAACAATGTAATTTACTTTACTTAACATGAAATCAGTCTAAGAGTTTTCTTTTTATGGTTAAAGAGTTAAATGTCATCAAAATTAACCTAGGTTAATAAATCTATTTACTTCTAGAAAAAAGGTGATGACATTGGATTTTAAATTTGGGAGATACGTATTTTGCTGAATTGAAATGAATTTTTACATATTAGAAAAATAGAACTAATGTAACAATTTTTCATCCGGTCAATATACATCCTTTCATTCCTGACTTTTGAAAAATTGCCTATTTCAGTATTCATTATTGGGGAAAGGCCATCTGGGTACTACACTGCTGGCATGAATTTAAATTGTAAAACATTTTGGTGACATATATTAAAATAGTCACAATTTGATCTACTTCTAAGATTCTAACTTAATGAAATAGTCACAAATAGTAATAATAAATATTTCTTTAGCACCTATTATGTACCAAGAACTACCTGAAGCACTCTTAGATACGTGAAAAAAGTAGAATACAAATATATATTCAGAGTGAAACTGTATATATACATGTATGTGTGCATTTGATTAGGGAAAAAAAAAGACTTCTCCAAAGAGCATGTGTTAATACTCAGAAAAAATATGTTTAACGTTTACATTTTGGCCCCTAATCATATTGTGTGAAAATTTTTAAAGGAAAAAGTTATTCTCTAAGTATAACAAAACTAAAAGTTGTTTTTAGTATCGGCCAATAAATATGGAGCTCCAGTTTCCCTGGAGCTTCCATTGCTGTAGCACACATGCTTTCCCACACCCCTCCCTCTATGCTGCTTAGCCAGTCTTAGTCCAGGGACTCAAAGAGCCTCATGTTATGTGAATCATACTTGAGCATTGTAGGGTCAGCATCTAGAGTTAAGGTTGGTAACTACTATGCTAAACCAGAGCATGTGGGATTAATGGAGAGAGCTATGAATTTAGGGCTAGGAATCTGGGCGGGTTTTTTCCCCTCATAATTCAAATGAGGAATCCATGTTGAAGGAGTTCCTCATACAAGCAGTGTAGTTACCGGTGAATGAATAAAATACTTTCAAGTAAGGCTTTCACAATGATATTGCCAGATGTCTTTAAGTGAATATTTCTCAATAATAAATAAGGCCATACTAAGGATTTAAAAGGAGTTTAATAAGTGAGTGAGTTATTTTCTTGTCAGTCATAAAACAGTGTATTTAACACTAAATTCTTGACTGTGATGGCTTTAATGAAATTCATTATTTCATACAATTAAATTACACAAGTATGTAAATGGAACTATTCTATTATATTGTAATGGAGCAAATTAAAGGAGAAGGCAGACTGCTGAAGATATAAGAATGGGGATGAAATTTGTTGTACAGTTTAGATTTACCAGTAAATTAAAGCCCTTGCTTTTTACTCTTGGAAGTATAGCCTACAAGTTATGCTCTTGCTCTTTATTATGCTTAACATGCTCATTTTACTCTCCTTTTATTTTTCTGCAGTAATGTGTGTGGCTGGTATTGGACTCGTTGTATTATTCTTCAGTTGGATGCTCTCTATTTTCAGATCTAAATATCATGGATATCCATATAGGTATGATTATTTTTCATTTATATAGTGATTATCTATACTTACAATCGTTAGAGTTGATGTTGCTTTATAATTTTTTTGACTGTATCGCCAAATTACTCTAGCTTCTAAAGCAAAGAGGTAGGCTTTAATTTAGGTATGTTGCTTATAGAAATTAAAATAATTATGATACAATGAACAATAGCCTGTAATTTCTCAGGAACATCATTCAGGGTTATTCTGACTTCACCTAATTTAACCTAGAAATCTATCAAACACATAATGATTAGAACATTTTATACCCTATCTACTCATACAGTTCCTTATCTGCATACTTTACGTGTTTTTGAGGACAGAATTATTTTTCTAATGTTTTTTAAAACTTCTCACTCTACTTTTCAGGCTCTTTAGCTGGCATAAACAGAATATTTGATTAGAATCCAGTTTGTAGAGTGTATAATAAGAAAGATTGTTTAAGAAGGTCTAATTGGCTTGAAATGTTCATAGAGATCTCTAAGGCTCAGGGAAGACATTATTCTCCTGGTTATAAGTTCTTGGTTTTATTCTGTTACTAGCCAAAATAAATGTACCAGTACACAATGGGGAATGTTGTGAGTTAGTTTTATAATCTGAGTGCCATTTACTCTAATTCCTATTCTTTTAATACAACATTGTCCTGTTGTATAACCGACTATGAACACTAAAGGTGAAATATATCAAGTGATATTTTTGAGACACATTCATTCTTCGTATTTTTAACACAAGTTTTTAGTAGGTAATTTTGAAACACTCCCTGATCAGTTCATTATATTGTAACATTCCTAAATGCATTTTGATTAGTGAACAACTTAATCTTTTGCATTTTCTGCAAACTTATTTAATTTTAAGACCAAAACCTACTAGAACTTTGATCCTTGACTTATAATCCTCCAGCTTTATACTTTTATTCTTCTGTGTATGTATATTTTAAAATAATTTATCCCCTATAGAATACTAGCTGGGATGCAAGGGTAATCTTCTGCTCCCCAGAAGCTGGGACTTCTGTTACTTATTTGATCACCGTGGTTGATTCAGTTATTAATTGGTGTCTCCAGGAGATATTTTAACTCAAAGTTATTTCTATTTCCTTTTCTCCTAAGACTACCTCAATATCTCAGTGTTTCTCACTTTTTGTGATTGATACTCAAAGTTTATTATACATGTACCCAAACGTTCTTTGATCTGAAAAAATCAAGATATTTATTAGAAGTAAAGACTACTTTTCTTTCACAGACTAATAGATTGGTATATATTTTTGTTTCAGCTTTCTGATGAGTTGAAAAGGATTCCAGAGATATGTAGACACTGGAGTAATGGAAATTGAAAAATGAAAAACTTGTGTGTGAAGAGAAGGATGCAATTTGTGTATTTTGTATTACCTCTTTTTTTCAAGTGATTAAAATAGTTAATCATTTAACCAAAGAAGATGTATAGTGCCTTAAGAAGCAATTTTCCATCAAAATCATGAAGTATTTGGATATGATTCTCCTCTTAACCTTCCCTTCCCAGTAAACTTTGTGGAATTAAATATTTAAAAAAAAATTTTAAACTACTACTTCATTTTAGTTACAACAAGGTTCAAAACTGCTTTAGTTAACTTTTGACCATCTGATTTTTTATTATCTTATCCAAATGTGTGGGGGGCAGTTCTGATAACAACATCAAGAATCCATTCTTAACTTTTCCATCTTTGCATGGATGTGTATACTTTGCACATCTTTCCTTTTGGGCAGAGAAATCATATGTGCTATGTGTCTTCTGAAAATGGAACACCATTCTTCAGAGTACATGTCTAGACTTTAGAAAAAAAGACTAGCCAGTCCTCCTCCATCTTTCCTCCTGAAATGCAGTGCAAACTATGCTTCTTGGTAGCTGTAGACATTAAGAAGTATCTCTAAATGCAGGATTATGATTTCTGCATGAGTGTGGTATTAACTACCTGTATTTGGAAAGATTTCAGGCTCATTCTGTCTCCCTAGTTTTCCTTTATTTAAGGTGGGCCCCTTTCTAATAAAAATGTAGCTTAGTGCTAAAATCAGTGTAAATTTAAAATGGTCTAAAACGTTTCTGCAAATTAGAGCTCATCACTTATTTCATTTGTACCTAAGAGAAAAAGCTAGGTTCATCTGGTTAAGTTGATATCTGTATTACAGTTGCAACATATTTCATTAACCCTTGTGTTTAGGAAAAGGACTCCCCTAGATTGGGAAAATAAAATCATGAAATATTAAGCTGTTGCCTGTGAATAGAAAGTAAATGTTTCTTGAAAGCTGTTCTGTTTTTTGCTATTATTTTAGCCTTCATTTTCTCACTTTAAGTGGAGAACAAAGTAATCGTTTGAAGAAGTTTTGAGTTTTATCTTTTCTTCTGTCAGTGAAAATAACTGTATGTGCTAACCAAATTTCTGTGAAGAATGAAAGTTGATGGTTATCATTAGATCTAGCTATAACCTCCCCCATAGCTATAAAGAGTATCCAGAAATGCCACTATTAATGGAAATATGAGAATTCTGATAATGAAAAAAAAATTTTAAGAAATCTTAGAAGTATTATTACATTAAAATAATACTGTGACTGCCTGCTACTATTTACCATCTAATATCTCTCCCACGTGGTCTGGAAGTCTTATATAATAGAGGTTTGAAGAAAGAGATGGATATAATTGCCTAAGAAGACATGTTGTATGTGGGGGTTTTGTTTTTGTTTTTGTTAGTAGATTTGGTGGGTGAGGGGATATTTACTCTCTAGTGGAGCCTGTTTTTGTTGCTCCACTGTAAATTGTATGATTCTGGATTCCTTATCTGCTGTTCTTGTACTTCTCTCAGGCCAAGTAACTTTATGCTGTGATTCTTATGAGACTTGTGTGAATATACCCTGATTTGTACATACTAACCAGGGGAATATTACTGCCATGTAAAATGTATAGCTCCAGATAATTTGCAACGAACATTGAAAGAATGACAGTTTTTCTGTATTTGTTTTGTCTCTTAAGAGCACATTCTTCTTCTTCTTTAAGGAGAGAAGTTGCATTCTGGCTAAAATCTGTAGAGAGCAGATTTACTACACTTAGAATAGTGTTACTTTTGTGGAAATGTTGAAATTAGCTTTCATCTGAAGTGCCTTAAGTAGACTCTTAATTAACTTTTCTAGTAATGGTTTAAATATTATTTGTTATGCATTTAAAATACTATTTAAAATGACACATTGTAGTGGCAAAGATAACCAAATGTCTGGCTGTTTGCTTTTTGATCATATCAATAAACTTTTACAATCTAAATTCTGAGTTTCTGGTTAACAACTAAGGAGAGGTGAATTTAAAACACTAAACTAGAATTGTAATATTAGGACATACCATTTTGAAATTATAGTTAAATTTCTTATTGTCCTAATGACAGTGAATTTGATAGGCCAATTTACTTAGGTATTTCTGGACTGAGACACATTCTTCCAGGATTCCATGCATTATCCTTCATTAATGCTGTCACCCATTAGATTAGTCAAAACAACCAAGATAAGTAAATGAATGACTGTTTTCAATGGTTCATTACATTTTGCCCTAGTCAGTGAATGCTGTGACTAGGTAATTCCCTTTTGGCACTAATTAATTTGAAACAGTTACCCAGACAGATTATCAAGTTATATAAGACTGGGCAGCAGTACAGTTACAAATATGGAGTAGAAACACTGGACAGGAAGTAAAGAAATCTGGCTTTTAAACAGCTTTTAGTCCTTACTTTGTTTCTGTCTAGCTATGTGACCATAGGCAAATCAGTGAACCTCTCTGGACCTGTTTCTTTATTCTAATGTGATTGCATTGGATTAAACCACCTCAGTGTTCCTTTCAGCACTACTGTTCTATGATGTAAAATATTAAAGATGTATTTCAATTTTGAATGGATATCATTTATGATATTCAGGTTTGGTGTTGAATTAGATCAATTGAAATG